>NC_053499.1:17119518-17217018 GCF_905171775.1 Rana temporaria | reverse complement strand
AGCCCAACGGGGCAGAGGGACTGAGAGGATCTAGCCCGCTCAACCAGCCCCGTTAGTCCTTCACCTCTCTTTTTTAGAGACCGCGTGGTCAAAGTGTGTGCATGTTAACCCAATTTCGAGTGCGTGTAAGTGTGGTGTTTTTTTTGTGGGAGGGGAGTGGGCGTACTAAGCGCAAGCTTACCTCGCATAGCACACCCACCGGGAGCCAGGCTGAGACCACCAAACTCAATTCACATGTAGCTGAGACCGGGATCCGAACCCCTAGCTGCAGAGGTGAATGGTTTGTCAGCGCAGTGCCAATCGCGTTGAGCCACCACAGCGCGGAGGACGGAGGGGGACAGCGCGGAGGACGGAGGGGGACAGCGCTGAGGACGGAGGGGGACATCGCTGAGGACGGAGGGGGAAAGCGCTGAGGACGGAGGGGGACAGCGCGGAGGACGGAGGGGGACAGCACGGAGGATGGAGGGGAACAGGACGGAGGGGGACAGAGCGGAGGACGGAGGGGGACAGCACAGAGGATGGAGGGGGACAGCATGGAGGGGAACAGGACGGAGGGGGACAGAGCGGAGGACGGAGGGGGACAGCACAGAGGATGGAGGGGGACAGCATGGAGGGGAACAGGACGGAGGGGGACATGACGGAGGGGGACAGCACAGGGACAGTCATCGGTGATCGGGGCGGCTTTTGGGGGGAGTTACGAGCACCGATCACCACTGTATAACTTTAACCAAAACAGCTGAAAAGGGGGCAGATCAGTGCTTGCAACTCCCCTGCCGCACCGATCACCCTGACTGCCCAGGTATCGGGTGAAGCATCGGAGCATTTTTTTAAATGCTCGGTATCGGTACTGATACTAGTATCGGGACATCCCTATTTACTAGTAATGGCGGCAATCGGCGACTCATAGCTGGACTGCGATATCGCGGCGGACAAATTCAGCGAGCTTTCTATATTCTATGAACATGAGATGCCACGCAGGACTCACGGTGAGTGTGAGATGATTATAGAAATCATTACGGCTTTTTATCATCCCCCGGAGACCCAGCGAAAGAGACCATTAATCCCACTTAATGCTCATGTCCTTCTCATTATGAAAGCCGTTTGGTAAGTGATATCACAATATTATAAAGTAGCCGTAGCCACTGCCTGCATATCGCCAGAGTTGTGTGCGCCTTACAGGGGATCCGCAAATGGCGAGATTAAAGACTTTTCTGCAACTTTACAATTCCGCACCAATCCATTCCTGGCATATGACGGTATTCATCAACTGTAATATTTTTCATGTGTAGGGTCAGGTTTTTTATTTATTTTTTTCAAAATTGTCTGTTTTTTTTTGTTCATAGCGCAAAAAAATACAAACGCAGTGTTGATCAAACACCACCCAAAGAAAGCTCTATCTGTAAGGAAAATAAATGACAGACATTTTATTTGCGTACAGCTTTGTATGACTGCACAATTGTCAGTTAAAGTAGGGCAGTGCTATATCGCAAAAAATGGCCTGGTCTTGAATGGGCGAGTAAATCTTCCGAAGTTCAAGTGGTTAAAGTTCTACTACAAGAAGTTTGAGATTTGTCCATTGGGTGGCAGCAGAGCACACAGCAGAGAGGATGAATCATTCCCTACTATTACTCCAACACTCAATCAGCGCAATCCCCCAAAATATCCTGCGCAAAAAATATATAAAACTATAGCAAAAAATTACCCAGTCACTGCTGGCGCTAAACAAGTGTGTTCACTCCACTTGGAATATCAGCCACTCGATACAAATGATACCTTTTTTTATGTTATATGATTATTATCACTGTAATATTAGGATGATTTAGATATTAGGAACCCACCTGTTCCTAATTTGAATTAGGCGGGCTTACGCCGGCCGATTTACGCTACGCCGCCGCAACTTACGGAGCAAGTGCTTTGAGAATACAGCACTTGCCCGTCTAAGATGCGGAGGCGTAACGTAAATCGGATACGTTACGCCCGCGCAAAGATACGCGGATGTACGAGAATCTGACCCAAAGATTATTTCCTGGTAAAAAAAAAAAACCTGCAGCTGTCATTCATGCGTCCAGCATCCTAAGAGGGGCCAGGCGATTGGATAGGAGGTGGGGGCGGCGAGGCGGTGCCCGTGTGCCCTTAATGGACCGGGCCACCCCTGCCTGACTATGACAGCTTGCGACACCCTGCGCCTCCTGATTGGTCCAGAAGTCTTCAGGGACCTGTGATGTGTCCCAGAAGACTGCAGGAGAGGGGAACTTCTGCTTGGACCACCTAGGCCGTTTGAGTGGGTACCTGTCATAACTAGGTGGGCACAGAGGAATGCACCATACTTGGCCCTTTTCATGCTCTCCATGTAGTGTAGAAATAATCAAACTGCTTTGCAGACAATTTTTCGCAGACAGAGATGATGAAACTTAATGAAAATGTGAAAGTCGGCAAGAAGCTTCTTTTGCAACATAGGAAGAGAAGAGAGGAGACAAGGAAACATCTGTCCCTCCTTCCCCAATGAGCGCTCCTTGTAGTCGTAGATAAGTCCCTGATTCATCCATTGAAATCTATTACTTCCCCTGAACACCGCCGACACGTACAAGTCCGCATCTCCACTCCGGCCTGGGAGGCAGAAGGGAAGAAAACACTTCCTTCCTGGTGAGGAAACGAATGGGGAGACAGATAGGAACACACAGATCCCCCAATACCTTCAGCTGGGTTAACCCTTACTGTCCTGAATAAGTGATACACCCCCACTACTGGCTGAACCATTTCAAGATTTTTGTCAAATCATTTAAAAAAAAAAAAAAAACGCTAGTCTAATAGACTTAGTTTATTTAACCACTTAAGCCCCGGACCAATATGCTGCTAAATGCCCAAAGGTGTTTTTACAATTCGGCACTGCGTCGCTTTAACAGACAATTGCGCGGTCGTGCGACGTGGCTCCCAAACAAAATTGGCGTCCTTTTTTCCCCACAAATAGAGCTTTCTTTTGGTGGTATTTGATCACATCTGCGGTTTTTATTTTTTGCGTTATAAACAAAAATAGAGCGACAATTTAGAAAAAAATGCAATATTTTTAACTTTTTGCTATAATAAATATCCCCCAAAAACATATATAAAACATTTTTTTTTCCTCAGTTTAGGCCGATACGTATTCTTCTACATATTTGTGGTAAAAACAAAAATCGCAATAAGCTTTATCGATTGGTTTGCGCAAAATTTATAGCGTTTACAAAATAGGGGATAGTTTTATTATTATTTTTTTTTACTACTAATGGCGGCGATCAGCGATTTTTTTTCATGACTGCGACATTATGGCGGACACTTCGGACAATTTTGACACATTTTTGGGACCATTGTCATTTTCACAGCAAAAAATGCATTTAAATTGCATTGTTTATTGTGAAAATTACAGTTACAGTTTGGGAATTAACCACAGGGGGCGCTGTAGGACTTAGGGTTCACCTAGTGTGTGTTTACAACTGTAGGGGGGTGTGGCTGTAGGTCTGACGTCATCGATCGAGTCTCCCTATAAAAGGGATCACTCGATCGATGCAGCCGCCACAGTGAAGCATGGGGAAGCCGTGTTTACATACGGCTCTCCCCGTTCTTCAGCTCTGGGGAGCGATCGCGACGGAGCGGCTATAAACGAATAGCCGCGCCCTCGTCCCGGATCTCTCCCCGCGGGTTTCCGACCGCCGCATGTAGCGGGGGGGGGGGGGGGGGGGGGTCCCGTTTGGGCCTAGGTTCACATTGCATCGATTTGACATGTCACACCGCATGCCAAATCGGCAGAAATGGCCAGCAATGGCACCGACCGAATCGGTGTGACGCCGACTTTGCGGCACCAATTCCCAAAAGTTGTTTCTGTACTACGTTAGGGGTGCGATTTGTATTGACATCTGTGCAGCAACCCCCACAGATGTGTCAAAAATCGCCCCCCTAAAGTCGGACTTACATGCGGGTATGAAATCATGCGAGGTCAGCTGAACTTGCACGATTTCAATCCCGCTATCAGTCTGAACCAGGGCTTAAACTCAGAATTCTGACTTTTAATCCCACAATTCTGACTTTCAATCTCAGAATTCTGACTTTTAGGCTGGGATCACACTGCGGTGCGGCTCGCAGCAGGGGGTCCGATGCATCCCCCAGTCACCATTTCAGGTCCAAATTACTGTAGGTCTGATTTCTTACCTGAATTTGGACCTGAAACCGAGCCAAAGACGCACAGGACCCTTCTGCAGTGATGTGTGAACTGACTCTATTGAGAGCTGTTTACAGTCTCCTGTCATGGGAATTGGATGCAAAGAAATCCACATCAAATTCGCATTAGTGTGAACCCGGCCTGAATCTCAGGATTTTGACTTTAACACAAAATTTTGTGTTTTCCACCTCTCCATCTTATCCTAGAATTTGCATCAATTTTAATTTCTCCTATTTAGGTGATTAGTTCTTGAAGCTTAAATATTAAAAAAAAAAAAAATTTTAAATATACAGTCAAAGAAATTTTTTTTTTCGGTCTTTGCAAGCATGCAGAGATGTGTATACCGTACATACAACATGGCATTGCAGTTCTCAGCTTCCCCTCTAAGGGGCACTGCTGTCTATGGAGAAAGACAATACTTTCAGAAAGAGCTCAATTGGCCTGACCACTTCTTGAACTTACAAAGATTTATGAGTTCAAACAATTTTCGTTCCAGATACTCAGTAATATGACATTTTCAGATAGTGGGCAAAATATATAGGGCCAGATTCAGAGAGATCGGCGCATCTTTAGATAGGCGTAGCGCATCTCATATGCGCTACGCCGTCGTAACATTGAGAGGCAAGTACAGCATTCACAAAGCACTTGCTCCCATATGTGCGCCGGCGTAACATAAATGGGCCGGCGTAAGCCCGCCTAATTCAAATTATGAAGGTAGTGGGCGTGTTGTATTGAAATGAGCTGTGAGCCCATGTAAATGCATGGCCGTACGAACAGCGCATGCTCAGAATCACGTAGAATTTACGCCCTAGGATACGACAGCTCAATGGCAACGACGTGAACGTAACCTATGCCCAGCCCCATTCACATACGACTTACGTAAACGACGTAAAATCTGACGGCTGTTCCGTCGTCCATAACTTAGCATTGGCTGCGCCTCATATAGCAGGGGTAACTTTACGCCGGACGTACGCCTTACGTAAACGGCGTAGCTTACTGCGACAGGCGCAAGTACGTTCGTGAATCGGCGTATCTAGCTCATTTACATATTCAACGCGTAAATCAACAAAAGCGCCCCTAGCGGCCAGCTTAAATATGCGCCCAAGATACGACGGTGTAGGAGACTTACGTCGGTCGTATCTTGGCAAAATTCAGGCGCACAATTAACCAAGATAGTCGCACACAAATCTGTTGCTGTCCGGGAGTTGTGGCGGCTGTCTGGGGGCTGCATTGATGGGGGGGCAAGGCGATGATGTCAGCAAGATTAATTCGGCCACACCCACTGTTTGCTGCGGCACGCTATGCGCACTACATTACTACTCTCCTTGAGGGCACCCAAAGGTGTCCCAGGCCGCTAAAATGTTCGGGTTTGACTTGAAGAAAAGGTGGCAACCCTAGTGACAATAGCAAATATTCGTCCACTCTATACAAAACAAAACAAAAAAAAGTTTTGCCTTTAATTTTAATTTAACTATAACACTTTGCAAAACTAACAAAAAAAATTCCTTCCTTAGAAATGTCAACACAAAAAAATTGCAGGGATGACCCATAATAATAAAAGTCTCTGATATCAGATATAAAGTCATTATTTATTTGAAAAAAATAAATAAATTACTGTGCAAATGTCTCAAACGTCTGTTTATTTCTTATGGTCCGGAGCTCCATCTAGTGGCCATAATGCAGTATTCTGCTAATTTAGTTTTTTTGTGAAAATACCACATTATGAGCACTAGATGGAGCTGACCATTATAGGAAATAAGCATGTTGGACACATTAAAGGGATTCAAATACAGATGGTGCAGCGCTCAAATAAAATAATAAAAGATGAATAGAAAGTCCATAAAATTGCAGAACACCTCCAGTGAGTGCCAATGTAGACAGATGACTGTGTAGGTAACTTCACACGTGCTAGACACACATCCACCACCACATGAAATGGCCTCTCACCTCACCACCTGGACCCTTTGATTATGGAGGGTCAAATGCGCTTTATGTGTAAATATCAGCAAATCTAGCAGTAGCAGAGACGTCACAGAGAAACCGATAGGTCATCCCAGATCATGTAATAAACAAATGCCAAAACATAGTGCTCTCCGTTTGGATAAACGATTTAATCGTAATAAAGGTAAAAAAACACTCACAATGAAGGCACCACGATCTGTGCCGATGTATACAGCGTGTATATTGAGCAAAGTGATAGCCGCAGGTGACGCCACAAACCTCCCTCCGTACGCGTTACGTCTTCTATGGGTGGGGACTTCTTCAGCGGTGAAGGAGGCATCACATTAAAGGGATTATGCGCATCAGCTGTGTTATGCTGAGACTTTTGCACGGTATATATATATATATATATATATATATATATATATATATATATATATATATATATATAAATATACCCCTAAGTGGTTTAATCTACTGTTTCCCACCCATAACTGATATCAGTTTTGGATGGAGCCGTCTATGAAGCCATAGCACTGGGTCCTGTGTGAGGCTGGAGGATTATGAGCCGTCTCCTTGCACCTAATAAGATAAGAGGCTGGGATGGTGTCACACACTTCTCAGGTCTTCTATATATAACTTTGGCTTCCTTACTAGACGGCGGATTTATTAATCCTTCCAAGCTGCTTTTCCAGGTCCCTGCAGTCGCTGAGATTAGTCCCCCGGAAGATTGCGCAATCTCAGTTTGGTTCCAATATTGTTGGCATTGAGTGAGTACATTCATAGCACCCGACTGTACCCCATCTCATAGCTCCCCTCTCCCAGATTTCAAGGGACTGTCCCTGATTTGGAACAATGTCCCTCTGTCCCTCATTCCTCCTCAACCTTTTATCTAAATATATATAAATATATAAAGGAATAGTAGTGGTAACAAAAGCACTCGTAGGTTTACCCAATCTTGTTTTTTTACCAAAAATATGTAGAAGAATACGTATCGGCCTAAACTGAGGGGGGATATTTATTCTAGCAACAAGTAAAAAATATATTTGTTTTTCAAAACTATCGCTCTATTTTTGTTTATAGCGCAAAAAATAAAAACTACAGAGGTGATCAAATACCACCAAAAGAAAGCTCTATTTGTGGGAAAAAAAGAACGCCAATATTGTTTGAGAGCCACGTCGCACAACCGCGCAATTGTCAGTTAAAGCGACGCAGTGCCGAATCGCAAAAAGTGGCCTGGTCATTGACCAGCAAAATGGTCCGGGGCTGAAGTGGTAAATGTGAATTTTCATCACTGGACGGTGGGTTTATACAGTGGGACATTTGCAAATTGTCAAAAAGTGTGTTTTTTGTTTTTTTTAATCACTGACTTTCTTTTGGTGAATGAGTATTAGGCCCCTTTCACATTGAGGCGTTTTTCATGCGGTACAGCGCTAAAAATAGCGCTGCTCTACCGCATAAAAAAAACCTTCCCTGTAGTGTTCAATGTGAAAGCCTGAAGGCTTTCACACTAAAGCGGTGCGCTAGCAGGAGCGCTCCAAAAGTCCTGCTAGCCGCATCTTTACTGCGGTATAGGAGCGGTGTGTTCACCGCTCCTATACCGTGCCTTCCCATTGAAATCAATGGGAAACCGCGGTAATACCGCGGTATTAACCCTTTTTTGGCCGCTAGCGGGGGTTAAAACCTCACCGCTAGCGCCCGAATATCACGGTAAATACGACGGTATAGCGGCGCTACAAATAGCGCGGCTATACCGTCACCGCGGCTACACAGCCCAATGTGAAAGCAGCCTAATTATTATTATACAGGATTTATAAAGTGCCAACAGTTTGCACAGCGCTTTACAACTTCAGGGAAGACAGTACAATTACAATACAGGAGGAATCAGAGGGCCCTGCTCGTTAGAGCTTACAATCTAGAAGTAGGGGTACTTACTCATTCACCTGGGGAGGGGGGTGGAATCTGGGGGACCCCCTTTTTTTTTTTTAACTACTTGACCACTGGGCACTTAAACCCCCTTGCAGAGTATTGTGCTGGGGGTATTGCAGAGTATTGTGCGGGGTATTGCAGAGTATTGTGCGGAGTATTGCAGAGTATTGTGCGTGGGGTATTGCAGAGTATTGTGCGGGGTATTGCAGAGTATTGTGCGGGGTATTGCAGAGTATTGTGCGGGGGGTATTGCAGAGTATTGTGCGGGGGGTATTGCAGAGTATTTTGCGGGGGGTATTGCAGAGTATTGTGCGGGGTATTGCAGAGTATTGTGCGGGGGTATTGCAGAGTATTGTGCGGGGGTATTGCAGAGTATTGTGCAGGGTATTGCAGAGTATTGCGCAGGGTATTGCAGAGTATTGTACGGGGGGTATTGCAGAGTATTGTGCGGGGTATTGCAGAGTATTGTGCGGGGTATTGCAGAGTATTGTGCAGGGTATTGCAGAGTATTGTACGGGGGGTATTGCAGAGTATTGTGCGGGGTATTGCAGAGTATTGTGCGGGGTATTGCAGAGTATTGTGCGGGGGGTATTGCAGAGTATTGTGCGGGGGTATTGCAGAGTATTGTGCAGGGTATTGCAGAGTATTGCGCAGGGTATTGCAGAGTATTGTGCAGGGTATTGCAGAGTATTGTGCGGGGTATTGCAGAGTATTGTGCGGGGTATTGCAGAGTATTGTGCGGGGGGTATTGCAGAGTATTTTGCGGGGGGTATTGCAGAGTATTGTGCAGGGTATTGCAGAGTATTGTGCGGGGGTATTGCAGAGTATTGTGCAGGGTATTGCAGAGTATTGTGCGGGGTATTGCAGAGTATTGTGCGGGGTATTGCAGAGTGGGAGGAACCGGCGTCATCACATGACGCTGGTTTGTTTACAAGTGATCGCTCCGTCATTTGATGGAGCGATCACGTGGTAAACAGCCGTTATCAGCGGCAATTTACCACGATCCGTGATGTGCCGGGTCTTCCCAGGGGGCTCGCAACAGCAGGATTCTGGGAGGACGTCCTCCCAGAACAACTCGACCGCGCCGTAGACGTCTTTTGTCTATAGCGCGGTCGGCAAAAGGTTAAAGGGGGCTTCCAGATTCAAATAAACCCTCCAGACCCCCCATGACCGCCGGTCCAGGGTTGTGGGGAAGAGGCCTTTGCTCTCATCAGCATGGGCAAAGATGTGTTCACTTGTAATCACCCAATCACGTGCAAGTAAAAATGTACCCTGTATATTTTATATGCAAAAAAGTTTCACCTTATGTACCAAACTAAACAAATATAAACTTTGCAAAGTGAACATTCACTACAACGTTAGTAAATCAACCCCAAAGTGTCACCTTGAGATTTTCTAGTAAAGAAGAATTCTGCAGTGTCAGCAGATATAAACTTGCAGAAATGTAAAGCATATAGTGGATTATGGTGCCGGTGCCTCCGAGGATTTGCAGTCATTACAGGAGCACGGGGTATAATGAGTGTGAAGTGAATTGCTTGTAAAGGTTTATGTAGAGTGAGGTGAGGGGGTATTATAGAGATAAAACTGGAGTCACAGCCTGCAGTCACACGGCAATGTCATTGAGGTCACTACAAAGTGTAGTTTCCCAAGAGTTGCACAATGGCAGTTTCTGGAAATTTGGATTTACACCTAAAGCTGAACTCCAGGGGGCAGATCCAGGTAGATTGGCGCATTCTTCCGTCCGGCGTAGCGTATCTATGATATGCTACGCCGCCGTAACTTACTCCAGGGGGCAGATCCAGGTAGATTGGCGCATTCTTACGTCCGGCGTAGCGTATCTATGATATGCTACGCCGCCGTAACTTCCAGTTTTTTTTGGTATCCTGGAAGAATTTCCGCCGTAAGTTACGGCAGCGTAGCGTAACTTAGGCAGCGTAAGGGCGCGCAATTCAAATGTATGTGATGGAGGCGTGTTTTATGTAAATACGTCTTGACCCGACGTAAATGACGTTTTTTTTTCAACTGCGCAATGCGCCGTACGTGGGGGTATCCCAGTGCGCATGCTCGAAATTAAACCGGAACAAGCCAATGCTTACGACGGTGACGTCATTCTACGCAAAGCCCTATTCGCGAAGGACTTACGCAAACGACGTAACATTTTTAAAATTCGACGCGGGAACGACGGCCATACTTAACATAGGATATGCCCCATATAGCAGGGGTAACTATACGCCGAAAAAATCCTTACGAAAACGACGTAAAAAAATGCACCGGCCGGACGTAGCGTAACTTAGGCGGCGTAAGGGCGCGCAATTCAAATGTATGTGATGGGGGCGTGTTTTATGTAAATACGTCTTGACCCAACGTAAATGAAGTTTTTTTTTCAACTGCGCATGCGCCGTCCGTGGGGGTATCCCAGTGCGCATGCTCGAAATTAAACCAGAACAAGCCAATGCTTACGACGGTGACGTCATTCTACGCAAAGCACTATTCGCAAACGACGTAACATTTTTAAAATTCGACGCGGGAACGACGGCCATACTTAACATAGGATACGCCTCATATAGCAGGGGTAACTATACGCCGAAAAAAGCCTTACGGAAACAACGTAAAAAAATGCGCCGGCCGGACGTAGCGTAACTTAGGCGGCGTAAGGGCGCGCAATTCAAATGTATGTGATGGGGGCGTGTTTTATGTAAATACGTCTTGACCCGACGTAAATGACGTTTTTTTTTCAACTGCGCAATGCGCCGTCCGTGGGGGTATCCCAGTGCGCATGCTCGAAATTAAACCGGAACAAGCCAATGCTTACGACGGTGACGTCATTCTACGCAAAGCCCTATTCGCGAACGACTTACGCAAACGACGTAACATTTTTAAAATTTGACGCGGGAACGACGGCCATACTTAACATAGGATACGCCTCATATAGCAGGGGTAACTATACGCCGAAAAAAGCCTTACGGAAACAACGTAAAAAAATTCGCCGGACGTACGTTCGTGGATCGCCGTATCTAGCAAATTTGCATACTCAACGTGGAATTAGACGGAAACGCCACCTGGCGGCCAGCGTAAATATGCACCTACGATCCGACGGCGTACTAAGACGTACGCCTGTCGGATAGATCCCCCATTCAGTCGTATCTTGTTTTGTGTATACAAAACAAAGATTCAATGCGGGAACTTTGAAATTACGCGGCGTACAAGAGCTGGGTTAGATAAAGCTGAGCTCCAGGAAACTTAAAAATCCTCCCCTGCAGTGGGCTGCTTCTGCACTGCAATTGGTTAATTTCTTATTTATATCTAGAAAACATGGAGAAGTAGATTTATTCACCCGATCCTCCTTTTATCTGTGCCGCTACACTGTTTCCTGCAGCGATACTTTGCTCTTCCAGCAGAGGGCGCTCCCAATGCTCGGGCAGTGGACTGGCCCTCGGTGTCCTCCAGGGCTGGTGCAAGGATTTTTGACACCCTAGGCGAAACCTTATTTTGCTGCCCTCCACCGCTGAACTCCACCCCCTCCTTGCCGTGCCCATGTATACCCCACCTTTTTAATGAAGTGCCCATCAAATCCAGCCTCACCAGCGCCCATCAATTATAGGGAAGAAACACCAGTGGCTGGGCGCCCTAGGCAGCTGCCTAGTTTGCCTAGTAGTAGCACCGGCCCTGGTGTCCTCGGGTCCAGTGCAGGCCTATGAATTTGGTATTGATGACATCAGGACCTTGGCTTAGACCAGGGGTCTCCAAACCTTTCAAACAAAGGGCCTGTTCACTGTCCTTCAGACTTTAGGGGGCCGGATTATGGCCAGTGTGGGTAGAAAATGCCCTGGACCAGGGGGTCAGTGAGAATAACCATGGCCTTAGTGTTGGTGGTCAGTAGGAAGGGGAGTAGTGCCCTATCATTGGTGTTAGTGGAAGGAATAGTGCCCCATTGTTGGTGTCAGTGGGAGGAATAGTGACCCATTGTTGGTGTCAGTGGGAGGAATAGTGCCCCATTGTTGGTGTCAGTGGAAGAAATAGTGCGCCATTGTTGGTGTCAGTGGGAGGAATAGTGCCCTATTGTTGGTGTCAGTGGGAGGAATAGTGCCCCATTGTTGGTGTCAGTGGGAGGAATAGTGCGCCATTGTTGGTGTCAGTGAAAGGAATAGTGCCCCATTGTTGGTGTCAGTGGGAGGAATAGTGCCCCATTGTTGGTGTCAGTGGGAGGAATAGTGCCCCATTGTTGGTGTCAGTGGGAGGAATAGTGCCCCATTGTTGGTGTCAGTGTAAGGAATAGTGCCCCATTGCTGGTGTCAGTGGAAGGAATAGTGACCCATTGTTGGTGTCAGTGGAAGGAATAGTGCCCCATTGGTGGTGTCAGTGGGAGGAATAGTGCCTCATTGTTGGTGTCAGTGGAAGGAATAGTGCCTCATTATTGTGTCAGTGGAAGGAATAGTGTGCGATTGTTGGTGTCAGTGGGAGGAATAGTGCCTCATTGTTAGTGTCAGTGGAAGGAATAGTGCCTCATTATTGGTGTCAGTGGGAGGAATAGTGCCTCATTGTTGGTGTCAGTGGGAGGAATAGTGCCCCATTGTTGGTGTCAGTGGGAGGAATAGTGCCCCATAGTTGGTGTCAGTGGAAGGAATAGTGCCCCATTGTTGGTGTCAGTGGGAGGAATAGTGCCCCATAGTTGGTGTCAGTGGAAGGAATAGTGACCCATTGTTGGTGTCAGTGGGAGGAATAGTGCCCCATAGTTGGTGTCAGTGGGAGGAATAGTGACCCATTGTTGGTGTCAGTGGAAGGAATAGTGCCCCATTGTTGGTGTCAGTGGGAGGAATAGTGACCCATTGTTGGTGTCAGTGGGAGGAATAGTGCCCCATAGTTGGTGTCAGTGGAAGGAATAGTGACCCATTGTTGGTGTCAGTGGGAGGAATAGTGCCCCATAGTTGGTGTCAGTGGGAGGAATAGTGACCCATTGTTGGTGTCAGTGGAAGGAATAGTGCCCCATTGTTGGTGTCAGTGGGAGGAATAGTGACCCATTGTTGGTGTCAGTGGGAGGAATAGTGACCCATTGTTGGTGTCAGTGGGAGGAATAGTGCCTTATTGTTGGTGTCATTGGGAGCAATAGTATCCCAAGGGCTGCATCCGGCCCCCGGGCGCCAATTTAGAGACCCCTGGCTTAGACCATTGCAGTGTGTGGGAGAAGACGCTGTGGAGACTATCGGAGGATCAGGTAAGTGAATCTACTTCTAGATCTAAATGAGCAATTAACCCTTGCAGTACAGGCCCATCCCCCACGGCAAGGGATCCTTTCCAAGTTTCCTGGAGTTGCACCCTGTCCTGTCATATTTACTCTCCCGAGCTTTATCTATTAAAGTGATCTCCAAATGTGTGAGCGATGAGTCGGGTTGGTGAGCATTTGGTAAACAGATGCGTCCACATCATCAGACGGCTTCCATGCCTCATGAATAGTGCAGCAGTTAAAAGAGATGCTGGGCGAGTTAATAACGCTTATAAATATTTATTATAGAACATCAGATCCTATTCTATCGGGCGATCTTTATGCCCATCTTTTTGTTTGGAACAGTGGGGTAGATTCAGGTAGATTTGCCCATTTATTACACATGCGCAGCTCAATTGCGCTGCGCCGGCGCAATCGTGCGAGATTGCCACCTGATTCAGGATGCCTTTGTGTGTAAATTTGCGCCTGCGTAAGATAAATTTGAGGGCGCAAGCCTGTGCAAGTGAAAGTGGGTGTGCCCCTATGCAAATGATGGTCTGTCCGTTCAGCAGTGGCTTGCGCCCAGTGCATCCTCGACGGAGCATGCGCCTGTCCTACTTCCTGGGCTACGCCGGCCCACCTGCTTGCACTGAGCAAATAAATAGGGGCAGATAGGTTTTTGAATCAGCGTTAGTTCCTCATTTGCATATTTGCTGAGGGAAAACAATGAGAGCGCAAGTTGCACCCTGCGCAAAAATGCACATTACATGCGCCGGGGCAGAGAAACTGCGTCTGTAGGAAGAAGCCTAATTTCAGGCTTAGCTCTTTTTCTGGGTCACCCGCATAGTTGCGTGGGCGCAAATCCGTACTTACGCGGCGCATATCGAGAATGCGTGGGCGCAAGTCGTACCTGAATCTACCCTAGTGAAAACTAAAAAGGAGCTCCAGGAAAAAAAATGAAGGGCCAGATCCACGTAGATAGGCGTAACTTTAAATAGGCGTAGCGTATCGTAGTTACGCTACGCCGCCGCAACTTTGAGAGGCAAGTGCTGTATTCACAAAGCACTTGCCTCTAAAGTTACGGCGGCGTAGCGTAAATGTGCCGGCGTAAGCGCGCCTAAATCAAATGAGGAACAGGGGGGCGTGTTTTATGTAAACTAAGCATGACCCCACGTAAATGACGCTTTTTTCGAACTGCGCATCACGTTGAATTTTCAAATTAAATTACGCCCGCTCAATGCCTAGACAACGTGAACGTAATTTACGCAAAGCCCTATTCGCGAACGTTTTACGTAAACGACGGAAAATTCGAAGGCTGGCCCGACGTCCATACTTAACATTGCGTACGCCTCATAGACCCAGGGGTAACGTTACGCCGAAAAAAGCCTTACGTAAACGACGTATGCGCCGGCCGGACGTACGTTCTGAGAATCGGCGTATCTAGCTTATTTGCATACTCTACGCGGAAATCAACGGAAGCGCCACCTAGCGGCCAGCGTAAATATGCACCTAAGATCCGACGGCGTACTAAGACGTACGTCAGTCCGATCTAGCCCCCATTCAGGCGTATCTTGTTTTGTGGATACAAAACATACGCCGGAGCATCCTAAAAGTTACGCGGCGTATCAATAGATACGCCGACGTAACTTCTTTGTGGATCTGGTCCGAAGTCAGCAGCTACAAATACTGTAGCTGCTGACTTTTAACATAAGGCCACTTACATACCTCCCAACTTTCCGAGATGGGAATGAGGGACACCTACCGTATTTGCCGCCGTATAAGACGACACCCTAATTTTCCAGCTAAAATGTTGGTTTTGGGATATACTCGCTGTATAAGACGACCCCCTTCCTACTAGTCTGTCTGGAAGCTGAGGGGTAGCCGGAACAACCGCTGACAGGAAAAATTGCTGACAGGAACATGCTTTATTCAGCTTTTTCAAATCTCACTGTGCCCATTACATGCCTTACTGTGCCCATTACATGCCTCACTGTGCCCATTACATGCCTCACTGTGCCCATTACATGCCTCACTGTGCCGTCAACAAGCCTCACTGTGCCATACCTTAGTCCTGTACTGTGGGCGTCCATTATTCAAAAGCCGCGCCTCCTCCTCGTGCTGTTTCGTGATAGGCGCCTGCGTTCCACCTATCACGGAGGTCCTCTCGTTCCGAAGCCGAGGATGAGAAGACATCCGTGATAGGCGGAACACCGAACAGAGGCTCTGCTGGGAAACCAAGTGTTCCGCCTATCCAGTACCGATCCTGACCTCCCTTGACATGTCACATTAAAGAAAGTTGAGAAGCGGGGGGAGGGGGTGTTTTTCTGCTGTCGGAAATGGCATCTTACATTAAATTGAGAAGCGGGGGGTGCTGACTTGTTACCTCTTCTCCCATGCAGCCACCAGCGAGTTGAGAAGCGGGGTGAGGGGGCGAAAATGACTTCTCACCAGACGGGGCCTCTAGTAATTTGGGGGGCCCTTCGCAGCTTTGCGGGGCCCTAAGCGACTTGCATAGTGAGCCTATAGGGCGGATCGGCCCTGCGCCTATCACTGAACACCACAAGAAGGAGGCGCGGCTTTTGAATATTGGACCCCTGGGACAGGTACCGGCCTATAAGACGACCCCAGGGTTTTGAGGCAAGTTTTTAAGCCCAAAAGGTCATCTTATAGGCCAGAAAATACGGTATTAGCAAAGGCATGTAGGCATAGGACACCTCCCATGCCACACCCCATTTAAGGATAATTACCCCCCCCCCCAAAAAGATAATAAAAACCCACAAGTGCTTTTTTTTTGCACCACTGTAAATCCGACTCCTTAATGTTCCGAATGTACAGAGTCAGTGATCACTGACTCTGTCCATTCACATAACTTAAACATCGTAAAACTGTGTTTACAATGTTTCAGATTATGAATGGAGAGGAGCCGCTGTCTTCTCTCCATTCATTTTCTCTGCAGCTAAGGCTGCAGAGAAAGGGACTGGGGAATCTGTGTCCCTAGTCCCTTTCACTGTCTCAAAGGAGAGATGTCAGGGGAGATATCTCACCAAAGCCCACCAACAGGGCTGATAAAAAAAAAAAGACAAAAATTGCAATAAATAATAAAAACATTTATTGTAAAAAATTAAATAAAAAACACACTGACACTGTCCAACCCTTTAACCACTTGAGCCCCGGGCCATCGTCAAATGACGGCCTCACGGTGGCTCTGAATATCCAACAGGACGTCAATTGACGTCCTGTATTCCTCCGGCCACTGGGGGGCGCGCGAGCGTGCCGGCGGCGGCGCGCGCGCGCCCGGGGCGTCCCCGAGATGCCGATGCGCGTGCCTGGCGGTCGCGATGTCCGCCAGGTACCCGCGATCGGCGGTGACAGCAGGGACGTGGAGCTCTGTGTGTAAACACAGAGCTCCACGTCCTGTCAGGGGAGAGAGGAGACCGATCTGTGTCCCTTGTACATAGGGACATAGATCGACCACCTCCCCCAGTCACCCCCCTCCCCACACAGTGAGAACACAATACAGGCACACATTTAACCCCTTCCTCACCCCCTTGTGTTAACCCCTTGAATGCCAGTCACATTTATACAGTAATTAGTACATATTTATCGCACTGATCGCTGTATAAATGTGAATGGCGCCAAAAATGTGTCAAAAGTGTCCGATGTGTCCGCCATAATGTCGCAGTCCCAATAAAAAAATCGCAGATCGCCGCCATTACTAGTAAAAAAATAAATAAAAAAATAATAATAATAATAATAATTCTGTCCCATATTTTGTAAGCGCTTATTGCGATTTTTTTTATTTATTTTTTACCAAAAATATGTAGAAGAATACGTATCGACCTAAACTGAGAAAAGTTTAGGTCGATTAACACACATGCTGGGTGTGATCTTGAAATTTGATTGGTGGATATAGATTTCTACTGTTTGCCGGCATCGCCTTGCTGACTATCCTCATGTGTGTAACATGTTACAGGCTGTCAGTACATGTGCTCAGTACTTATAGTCATGTTTTATAAACAAAAAGACATATTTATATTGCGGGAAGTACCTGTTTATATAACACATCCAGCAAAATCCTAAAATAGTTATTATGTGAAAAATGAGTCCTCAGGTACACAGACACCTGTCAGGACCGCGTCATAGAAGAGGCGGGAGGGAGGACCGCACTACATTTATATAGAGAGTATTATACTGCAGAGTTCACACCTTAACCACTTGCCTACTGGGCACTTAATCCCCCTCCTGCCCAGACCAATTTTCAGCTTTCAGCGCTCTCACTGTTTGAATGACAAATGCGCCGTCATACAACACTGTACCCAAATTTTTTCTCACAAATAGAGCTTTCTCCTCTGCGGTTTTTATTATTTTTTTCAAAAATTTAAAAGACAGAATTAAAAAAAAAATACAAAACCGTTTTATATTTTGTTATAACATTTTGCAAACAGGTAATTTTTCTCCTTCATTGATGTACGCTGATGAGGTTGCACTCATGGGCACAGATAGGCTGCACTGATGGGCCCCGATGGGCTGCACTGATGGCTACCGATAAGACAGCACTGAGAGGTGGCACTGGTGGGCACTAAGAGGTGGCATTGGTGGGCATTGATAGGTGGCACTGGCGGGCACTGAGAATTGGCACTAATAGGTGGCACTGATAGCTGGCAGTGATGGGCACTGATAAGTGGCAGTGATGGGTGGCAATGAAGCACTGATCAGCACTGGTAGGTGGCACTGATGAGGCACTGATTGGCACCACTGGTGGGTATTGATATGGTGCACTCATGCGCATTGATAGGTGGCACTGTTTTGCACTGGTGGGCACTGGCAGGCGGTACTGGTCGGCACTGATGAGGCGGATGTGCCTCTTCCACTCGAGACCGATGCCCCTTGCACAAAAGCAGGTGATCTGCTTTTTTTTCTCCTCACGCTGTCAGCGCGAGAAAAAAAAAAGATTATCGAGCTTTTGTTTACATCACGTAATCAGCTGTCATTGGCTGACAGTTGATCACGTGGTAAGGGGCCGGGACCGGAGTTGTGATCTGTGATCACCCGAGTCTCAGTGACTCTGTGAAAAAGGGGAGGACGTCTATTGACGGCCTCCCGGCAAAGTAGATCTGCGCTGTAGCCGTCATTCGGCTATAGCGTGGATGGTAAGTGGTTAACCAAATCTATCTATCTATCTATCTATCTATCTATCTATCTATCTATCTATCTATCTATGTATCTATCTATCTATCTCTCTCTATATCTATCTATCTATCTATCTATCTATTTCTCCTCTCTTTCCATCTATTATTCTCTCTCTCCTCCTTTCCCCCTCTCTCTCCCCTTCTCACTCTCTCGCTTCCGTGCTCTCTCTCTCTACCTCTCTCCTTCTCTCTCTCTCCCCTTTCTTTTTCTCCTTCTCTCTCTCTCTCCTCCCTCTTTCTCTCTCTCCTCTCCCCTCTCTCTCTCTCCTTCTCTCTCTCCCCTCCATCTCTCTCTCCTTTCCCCCCTCTCTCTCTCCTTCTCCCCCCATCTCTCTCTCCCCTCTCTCTCTCTCTCCTTCTTCCCCCCTCTCTCTCTCCTTTTCTCTATCTCTCTCTTTTTTTCTCCCTCTCTTTCTCTACTTCTCTCTCTCTCTCCTCCCCCTTTCTCTCTCTCCTTTCCCCCCTCTCTCCTTCTCTCTCTCCCCTCCCTCTCTCTCTCCTTCTCTCTCTCTCCCCCTCTCTCTCGCCTTCTTCCCCCATCTCTCTCTCCTTCTCTCTCTCTCCTTCTTCCCCCCTCTCTCTCTCCTTCTCTCTCTCTCTCTCCTTCTTCCCCCTCTCTCGCTCCTTCTTCCCCCCTCTCTCTCTCCTTCTTCCCCCCTCTCTCTCTCCTTCTTCCCCCATCTCTCTCTCTCCTTCTTCCCCCCCTCTCTCTCCTTCTCCTTTTATCCCCCTCTCTCTCCTTCTTGCCCCTCTCTCTCTCCTTCTTCCCCCCTCTCTCTCTTCTTCTCTTTCTCTCTCCCCTCTCTCTCCTTCTTTCCCCCCTCTCTCTCTCCTTCATCCCCCCTCTCTCTCTCCTTCTTCCCCCCTCTCTCTCTCCTTCTCTCTCCCTCTCCTTTTATCCTCCTCTCTCTCCTTCTTCCCCCTCTCTCTCTCCTTCTTTCCCCCTCTCTCTCTCCTTCTTCCCCCCTCTCTCTCTCCTTCCCCCCTCTCTCTCTCCTTCTTCCCCCCTCTCTCTCTCTCTCCTTCTCCCCCCCTCTCTCTCTCCTTCTTCCCCCCTCTCTCTCTCCTTCTTCCCCCCTCTCTCTCTCTCCTTCTTCCCCCCTCTCTCTCTCCTTCTCTCTCCCTCTCCTTTTATCCCCCTCTCTCTCCTTCTTCCCCCTCTCTCTCTCCTTCTTCCCCCCCTCTCTCTCTCCTTCTCTCTCTCTCTCCTCTCTCCTTCTTCCCCCTCTCTCTCCTTTTCTCTCTCTCTCTTTCCCTCCCTCTCTCTCTCTCTTTCTCTCTCTCTCTCTCTCTCTCTCTCTCTCTCTCTCTATATATATATATATATATATATATATATATATATATATATATATATATATATATATGACTGCTCGGACACACACATTTGCCCCAGAAGCAGGGTGATTGATTTACTAAACATCATTGGACTGTGCACTTTGCAAGTGCAGTTGCTCCAGCACTTGGTAAATGAGGTGAAGCTTCACTTTTACAAAAAATACCCAATCACATGCAAGGAAAATAAAAATACCAGCATTTTTGCTTGCACATGATTGGATGATGGAAGTCAGCTTTGCCTCATTTATTTATCTCTGAAGCAACTGCACTTGCAGAGCACACAGTCTATTCACCTTTAATAAATCAACCCCTGAGGTTCACACCCCAACCAAAATCAATACCTGTCAGTCTGTCTGTCTCTTTAGTTTGTATTTCCTTCTTATTACATAGCCTTGTGTATGTTGTTGTGTTCTAGAGAAGTATGATGTGTGGGATCTTCCGTAATTCTCTTACCACAGGTCGCATTCTTCGAAAACTGCCTCATCTTTTCAAAAAGAATAAAGCCAACTTTACAGACCAATAATACAATAGATCTCTTTAAATAAGCGTTTACTTGCTGGAGGTAAACATATAATTATAGAAGTTCTGTGTAGTCCGCAGGAGATAATTGATGTGAGCAGAACAAACACATTACACCCAGGCTGTGTTATCTGTTCTGCGGTTGGCTCATCCAGTGCGGATAGGGAAATAACACCCATGTCATCTCCCTTATTTGCATGTCTGATCCTTCTATGGCTCCAGAAGAAGACAATACTGGGAGATCATTAGAAAATAAAAATACCAGGTTGGGCAAATGGGATTATGTCCCAGTTCTCACACTGACATTAGAAATTCGTTTTCACACTGCCCACTATTCCATACATTGGTGGTCAATGAGAAGAATGTTCCTTACATTGGTGATCAGTGGGAAGAATGTTCCTTACATTGGTGATCAGTGGGAAGAATGTTCCTTACATTGGTGATCAGTGGGAAGAATGTTCCTTACATTGGTGATCAGTGAGATGAATGTCCCTTACATTGGTGATCAGTGGGAAGAATGTTCCTTACATTGGTGATCAGTGGGAAGAATGCTCCTTACATTGGTGATCAGTGGGAAGAATGTTCCTTACATTGGTGATCAGTGGGAAGAATGTTCCTTACATTGGTGATCAGTGAGAAGAATGTTCCTTACATTGGTGATCAGTGGGAAGAATGTTCCTTACATTGGTGATCAGTGAGATGAATGTCCCTTACATTGGTGATCAGTGGGAAGAATGCTCATTACATTGGTGATCAGTGGGAAGAATGCTCATTACATTGGTGATCAGTGGGAAGAATGCTCATTACATTGGTGATCAGTGGGAAGAATGTTCCTTACATTGGTGATCAGTGGGAAGAATGTCCCTTACATTGGTGATCAGTGGGAAGAATGCTCATTACATTGGTGATCAGTGGGAAGAATGTCCCTTACATTGGTGATCAGTGGGAAGAATGTTCCTTACATTGGTGATCAGTGAGAAGAATGTTCCTTACATTGGTGATCAGTGGGAAGAATGTCCCTTACATTGGTGATCAGTGGGAAGAATGTCCCTTACATTGGTGATCAGTGAGAAGAATGCTCATTACATTGGTGATCAGTGGGAAGAATGCCCCTTACATTGGTGATCAGTGAGAAGAATGTTCCTTACATTGGTGATCAGTGAGAAGAATGATCCTTACATTGGTGGTCAGTGGGAAGAATGCTCCTTACATTGGTGATCAGTGGGGATATTGCTCCTTACATTGGTGATCAGTGGGAAGAATGTCCTTACATTGGTGGTCAGTGGGAAGAATGCTCATTACATTGGTGATCAGTGGGAAGAATGCTCCTTACATTGGTGATCAGTGGGAAGAATGTTCCTTACATTGGTGATCAGTGAGAAGAATGCTCCTTACATTGGTGATCAGTGGGAAGAATGTTCCTTACATTGGTGATCAGTGGGAAGAATGTTCCTTACATTGGTGATCAGTGGGAAGAAGGAGGAGGACACACCCTAGGAGCTCTCTGAGAGAACCAACCCTTTTTCAAGCCTGGGCCTTGCCTGCTAGCTTGGCCCAGGAATAATGCCTGATCCTGGGGGAGGCCCCGGGACGGATCCCCCTGATGATACGGGGCCTAGTGAGGAGGAGGTGGAGGATCTGTCTGTAGGTCCAGGCCCTGCTGTGGATGCAAATGTCTTCAGTCAGAAGACCATTGATCGTTTTCGGGCGATTGGAAGAGCTGAAGAAAAACTTAAAATTTTGAAGGCTGAACACAAATCCTTCAAAATCAAGTACTTCCAGGCCTGGAGTAAAAACCGTTTGGCCATGAAGCCTGAGTTGCAGGAATTGGAGGAAAAGGTAAAGGAACAATCTTTATTATTGGAAAAGCTGAAAGATAAAAGTGGAGAAAAGTTTGATAATGAGAGGAGATTTGCCAGCCAGACAGCAAGTTCCAGGGACCAGCCTCAGATAATGGATGACGCGGGTCCATCTGCCTCTGCACCTCTCCCTCCATGTCAGGGCTTGGAATCGCCGACGGCAACCAGCCAGGGGCTTGAGAGTGAGCATGGCACCCTGAAATGTATCCAGGAGATGGAGTCACCCCTGAGAGCAAACAAGCCTGCTTTTACTGAAGTCCCTGAAGCCAAGCCAGTACAGGTGGAGAAATGTCAGCACACCTCACTGTCTTCCAACATGTCTGCCCAACCTGCTGTGGTGGACGGTGTCCTGACTGAGGAGCAGAAAGGGAAGGCCTTGTGCAAAGCGCTGCCTGGAGTTTCTGCTGGGACCTGTAGTTCCTCTGTACAAGGTATGCCTGTTACTAGCAATGAGATTGCCTCACCTGAGCCTCCCTGTGGTGGGGGAGGGGATCAGCATATTGCACCATGTGCAGTGGAAGAAGCAATGGAGGTTTCACCTGTTGCAGTGTCAGACCAGCCTGCACTATCCCCCGATGGAAACCCTGTCCTGACAGAAGAGAACCGACCAGCTGAAGCTTCTACAAGCACAGCAGTGGGAACTGACACTGCTGGGAAGACTGCAGGAACTGTGAATATTCCAGCAAGTATTAAGAATGACAGTAATGATAAAACAATGGATGTGGTGGGTGGTGAAGGGGTTAATACTGCTGGGAAAAATAAAAATGACATTTCTCCCCGTGCTCAGCAGAGGAAAGACTCACCGATTGTTCAGACCAAATCTGTGCAATCGATATCTGCTGCAAATGTGTCAGATGGTTCAAAACAAACCAATGTTTTATCTGCTGGGAGCTACGCATCAGTTTTGGGGAGTCGCACCAAGGAGGGTGGGGGGAATGGTGCAAATGTTGATGGTCACAATTTGGGGGGGTTTAGTGGGGGGATGGTTGGTGGGTATAAGCGGAGAAACGTGGTCCAGTTGAAGTGGGAGGGGGAGGGAACCCCACCAGTAAGGGGGAGGGTGGCAGAGTTGATCCTGGAAATGGGGTTCAAAGTCGCAGACATTTTTGCTTTGATTTGTCCCGTCGGGAGTTGGGAATTTGATTTATCCTTTGTAAAACCTGAGGGTCTGGATTTATTTTGGGAACGTTTTAGGGGGCGCAGGGACCTTCCGCAGTGGAATGGTTGGATGCCAAAGGTGGTTTCCAGGCAGCCTCTAATAAAATCAGTGACGATCCTTGTGCGTAACGAATCCATCCCAGAGGCTGATTTGATGGTATGGTTACGCCGATATGGTGAAGTTCTCGCTCCACTGCGGAAGGTCCTTGATCAGCATGGGATATGGACAGGGGCCTGGACAGTGTCACTAAAATTGGGGGTGCAGGGAAATGTTGTTCAACATCTGCCCTGTTCAGCCTTTCTGGGGAGGGATAGGCTGACCATTTTTTACCAGGGTCAGCCTAAGGTGTGCAATAAATGTGGTGACAAGGGCCATTTTGCCTCCACCTGCACCCGCAAGAAATGTTCTTTGTGCCAGGAGCTCGGCCATTTGGCTAAAGACTGTACTGACATTCGGTGCAATTTGTGCCAAAAACTTGGTCACCCCTACAGTCAATGCCCGGAGGCATTACATAACCTGCCAGGGTTGGAGGCTGAGCTGCAGAGGCTGGATAAGGAGGATGAGGCCACTGAAACTCTTGTTGTCCCTCCTGTGTCTGTGACATCTGTTTCTGTTCCCCCTAGTGATGTGGTCCCTGAGATTGTCCCTCCTGTGTCTGTGACATCTGTTTCTGTCCCCCCTAGTGATGTGGTCCCTGAGTCTGTCCCTTCTGTGTCTGCGACATCTGTTTCTGTTCCCCCTAGTGATGTGGTCCCTGAGTCTGTCCCTTCTGTGTCTGTGACATTTGTTTCTGTTCACCCTAGAGATGTGGTCCCTAATCCATCTATTCGTAGATCCTCCAGACTGGCGGAGGCTGCTGGGGGGGCAGGTTTAGCGGATCTTCCCACTCAGCCTCCAGTCCCTGCCCCTCGGCAGCGCAAGCATGGTCAGGGGAATGTGGGGGTGCTGGATGAGGGTGGGGCTGATGGAAGGGTGTCCGTACCCCATGTTTCACATTCCATTGATGGGGATTCGGATGAGGAGGGGTGGGAGAAGATTAGGAGGAGGAAAAAAATGAAAAGAAAGACAAGAAAACCGGTCGTCTCTTCCTCATAGTCGGATCCAGGAGGGGTTCCCCTTGGTAACACCTTTAATGTGTTGTCAGGTGAAAAGATGTCTTTGTCTTCTTCTTTTTCATCTATGGATGAGTCACGTTGTTTGAAGAGAGCGGTTTCTGGTGATGAGAGTGTGGTGAAGGTCAAGAAACGACTACCCCAATCATCCTGATGGCAGTTCCCCCTCCGATAAAGGTGGCGACCATTAATGTCGCCAGCATTAAATCTGCAAGAGCTCGTGATATGGCCTTATTTTTGCTCAGCGAGTTTGATGCCGAGATTTTATTTTTGCAAGAGACCTGGCTCCATACTTTGGCCGATGTCCACCTGGCAAAAAGGGAGTGGAGATGCGGTCCCTCCTTTTGGTCTCTTGCGGCTGAGCCCTGCAGCGGAGTTGCGGTACTTTTTGAAACCGATATGGTAACGCGCCGGCGGGTAATTGAGGTAGAAATAGGTGGATGCATGGTGTTGGACGTTTCTTAGAAGGGCTGCATGCATAATGGGTGCGGGTTTGTTTCTTGACCTTGCAGGTTTGTCTGGTGTAGTGGTGTGAGTTTGTATTAAGATTTACTTTCCTGGTGATTACATGATTTTTGCTTTGCTGTAAAGTCTTTTGTTTGAGAGCAGATTTGCTATATTTATTTTCATTTATGTAAATATGTGTATATTTATGTATATCTTATAGTGATTTTATGCTTTTTGTTTGCAAGACTTTTAATAAACAAAATTGGGAAGAATGTTCCTTACATTGGTGATCAGTGGGAAGAATGTCCCTTACATTGGTGATCAGTGGGAAGAATGTCCCTTACATTGGAGGTCAGTGGGAAGAATGTCCCTTACATTGGTGATCAGTGGGAAGAATGCTCCTTACATTGGTGATCAGTGGGAAGAATGTTCCTTACATTGGTGATCAGTGGGAAGAATGTTCCTTACATTGGTGATCAGTGAGAAGAATGTTCCTTACATTGGTGATCAGTGGGAAGAATGTTCCTTACATTGGTGATCAGTGAGATGAATGTCCCTTACATTGGTGATCAGTGGGAAGAATGCTCATTACATTGGTGATCAGTGGGAAGAATGCTCATTACATTGGTGATCAGTGGGAAGAATGCTCATTACATTGGTGATCAGTGGGAAGAATGTTCCTTACATTGGTGATCAGTGGGAAGAATGTCCCTTACATTGGTGATCAGTGGGAAGAATGCTCATTACATTGGTGATCAGTGGGAAGAATGTCCCTTACATTGGTGATCAGTGGGAAGAATGTTCCTTACATTGGTGATCAGTGAGAAGAATGTTCCTTACATTGGTGATCAGTGGGAAGAATGTCCCTTACATTGGTGATCAGTGGAAATAATGTTCCTTACATTGGTGGTCAGTGGGAAGAATGCTCCTTACATTGGTGATCAGTGGGGATATTGCTCCTTACATTGGTGATCAGTGGGAAGAATGTCCTTACATTGGTGGTCAGTGGGAAGAATGCTCATTACATTGGTGATCAGTGGGAAGAATGCTCCTTACATTGGTGATCAGTGGGAAGAATGTTCCTTACATTGGTGATCAGTGAGAAGAATGCTCCTTACATTGGTGATCAGTGGGAAGAATGTTCCTTACATTGGTGGTCAGTGGGAAGAATGTTCCTTACATTGGTGATCAGTGAGATGAATGTCCCTTACATTGGTGATCAGTGGGAAGAATGCTCATTACATTGGTGATCAGTGGGAAGAATGTCCCTTACATTGGTGATCAGTGGGAAGAATGTTCCTTACATTGGTGATCAGTGAGAAGAATGTTCCTTACATTGGTGATCAGTGGGAAGAATGTCCCTTACATTGGTGATCAGTGGGAAGAATGCTCATTACATTGGTGATCAGTGGGAAGAATGTCCCTTACATTGGTGATCAGTGGGAAGAATGTTCCTTACATTGGTGATCAGTGGGAAGAATGTCCCTTACATTGGTGATCAGTGGGAAGAATGTCCCTTACATTGGTGATCAGTGGGAAGAATGCTCCTTACATTGGTGATCAGTGAGAAGAATGTTCCTTACATTGGTGATCAGTGGGAAGAATGTCCCTTACATTGGTGATCAGTGGGAAGAATGTCCCTTACATTGGTGATCAGTGGGAAGAATGCTCCTTACATTGGTGATCAGTGAGAAGAATGTTCCTTACATTGGTGATCAGTGAGAAGAATGATCCTTACATTGGTGGTCAGTGGGAAGAATGTCCCTTACATTGGTGATCAGTGGGAAGAATGCTCCTTACATTGGTGATCAGTGGGGATATTGCTCCTTACATTGGTGATCAGTGGGAAGAATGTCCTTACATTGGTGGTCAGTAGGAAGAATGTTCCTTACATTGGTGGTCAGTAGGAAGAAAGTTCCTTACATTGGTGATCAGTGGGAAGAATGTTCCTTACATTGGTGATCAGTGGGAAGAATGTCCTTACATTGGTGATCAGTGAGAAGAATGTTCCTTACATTGGTGATCAGTGGGAAGAATGTCCTTACATTGGTGATCAGTGAGAAGAATGTCCCTTACATTGGTGATCAGTGGGAAGAATGTCCCTTACATTGGTGGTCAGTAGGAAGAATGTTCCTTACATTGGTGGTCAGTAGGAAGAATGTTCCTTACATTGGTGGTCAGTAGGAAGAATGTTCCTTACATTGGTGGTCAGTAGGAAGAATGTTCCTTACATTGGTGATCAGTGGGAAGAATGTCCCTTACATTGGTGATCAGTAGGAAGAATGTTCCTTACATTGGTGGTCAGTAGGAAGAATGTTCCTTACATTGGTGATCAGTGAGAAGAATGTTCCTTACATTGGTGATCAGTGGGAAGAATGTCCCTTACATTGGTGATCAGTGGGAAGAATGTTCCTTACATTGGTGATCAGTGAGAAGAATGTTCCTTACATTGGTGATCAGTGGGAAGAATGTCCCTTACATTGGTGATCAGTGGGAAGAATGCTCATTACATTGGTGATCAGTGGGAAGAATGTCCCTTACATTGGTGATCAGTGGGAAGAATGTTCCTTACATTGGTGATCAGTGGGAAGAATGTCCCTTACATTGGTGATCAGTGGGAAGAATGTCCCTTACATTGGTGATCAGTGGGAAGAATGCTCCTTACATTGGTGATCAGTGAGAAGAATGTTCCTTACATTGGTGATCAGTGGGAAGAATGTCCCTTACATTGGTGATCAGTGGGAAGAATGTCCCTTACATTGGTGATCAGTGGGAAGAATGTTCCTTACATTGGTGATCAGTGAGAAGAATGTCCCTTACATTGGTGATCAGTGAGAAGAATGTTCCTTACATTGGTGATCAGTGAGAAGAATGATCCTTACATTGGTGGTCAGTGGGAAGAATGTCCCTTACATTGGTGATCAGTGGGAAGAATGCTCCTTACATTGGTGATCAGTGGGGATATTGCTCCTTACATTGGTGATCAGTGGGAAGAATGTCCTTACATTGGTGGTCAGTAGGAAGAATGTTCCTTACATTGGTGGTCAGTAGGAAGAAAGTTCCTTACATTGGTGATCAGTGGGAAGAATGTTCCTTACATTGGTGATCAGTGGGAAGAATGTCCTTACATTGGTGATCAGTGAGAAGAATGTTCCTTACATTGGTGATCAGTGGGAAGAATGTCCTTACATTGGTGATCAGTGAGAAGAATGTCCCTTACATTGGTGATCAGTGGGAAGAATGTCCCTTACATTGGTGGTCAGTAGGAAGAATGTTCCTTACATTGGTGGTCAGTAGGAAGAATGTTCCTTACATTGGTGGTCAGTAGGAAGAATGTTCCTTACATTGGTGATCAGTGGGAAGAATGTTCCTTACATTGGTGGTCAGTAGGAAGAATGTTCCTTACATTGGTGGTCAGTAGGAAGAATGTTCCTTACATTGGTGGTCAGTAGGAAGAATGTTCCTTACATTGGTGGTCAGTAGGAAGAATGTTCCTTACATTGGTGGTCAGTAGGAAGAATGTTCCTTACATTGGTGGTCAGTAGGAAGAATGTTCCTTATATTGGTGATCAGTGGGAAGAATGTTCCTTACATTGGTGATCAGTGGGAAGAATGCCCCTTACATTGGTGATCAGTGGGAAGAATGTCCCTTACATTGGTGATCAGTGGGAAGAATGTCCCTTACATTGGTGGTCAGTGGGAAGAATGTTCCTTACATTGGTGGTCAGTAGGAAGAATGTTCCTTACATTGGTGGTCAGTAGGAAGAATGTTCCTTACATTGGTGATCAGTAGGAAGAATGCTCCTTACATTGGTGATCAGTGGGAAGAATGTCCCTTACATTGGTGATCAGTGGGAAGAATGCTCCTTACATTGGTGATCAGTGAGAAGAATGCCCCTTACATTGGTGATCAGTGAGAAGAATGTTCCTTACATTGGTGATCAGTGGGGAGAATGCTCCTTACATTGGTGATCAGTGGTAAGAATGTTCCTTACATTGGTGATCAAGGAACCTAGCAACCTTGCAGATCCGCCAAAGCCCGGTTGAAAAAGGCTACTCCACACTAAGGGCTCTTTCACACGGGGAGGATCAGTAATGATCCGCACTGTGAACCTCCGCTTGCTCAGCGGGGATTGGCCTGTTGATCCCCACTGAGCCGGCGGATGACAGGGCGGTCCCCGCACACTGTGCAGGGACCGCCCTGTCTTTTCTTCGCTCTCCTCTATGGGGGGATCGGATGAACACGGACCGTTTGTCCGTGTTCACCCAATCCAATCTGCAGATGGATGGAAAAATAGGGTTTTCCATCGTCTGCAGAATCAGAGGATTGCGGCACCAGGCGAGATCGGGTGTCAGCGAATGTTCATCCGCTGACACCTGCAATCTCATAGGGACCAATGTATGTCCCTTTTTCATCCGTACACGGATGGATGAAAAAGCGGACATACGGTCCACCCATGTGAAGGAGCCCTAATGCCCTGTACACACGATCAGTTCGTCTGATGAAAACAGACCGATGGACCGTTTTCATCAGACGAACCGATCGTGTGTGGGCCCCATCGTTATTTTTCCCCATCGGTGAAAAAAAATAGAACCTGTTTTAAATTTTTCTTATGGTTAAAAAACGAGAGAAAAAAACGATAGTCTGTGGGGAAATCCATCGGTCAAAAATCCACGCATGCTCAGAATCAAGTCGACGCATGCTCGGAAGCATTGAACTTAATTTTTCTCAGCACGTTGTTGTGTTTTACGTCACCGCGTTGGACACAATCGGATTTTTAACCGATGGTGTGTAGGCAAGACTGATGAAAGTCAGCCTCATCGGATATCTGATCAAAAAATCCATCGGTTCGTTTTCATCAGACGAACCGATCGTGTGTACAGGGCATTAGGTTTTTACATTTATACGTTCCATACTTACCAGTGGCGGTGCGTCCATAGTGGGCGGAGGAGCACCGCCCCCTCTCTCTCCTGCACCGTCACTCAGCAATACATAGATTCATGCATTACATGAATCTATGTATTGACGCTGCCGCCCACTAATCAGGTGTCCATCCCCCTGGTGAGCGCCGGCCATCTGAATAACAGCAGTTGGTTGGTTTTTGGAAGTGTCTATCAGAGCCAGCGGCTCTTATAGGCTTCCCGATTACAGCCTGTGGGCTCTAATAGGCTTCCAAATGGTTAACCAGAGGGCGCACAGGGTGTGCATTCCCTGGTTAACACTGACACGCATCTCAGCCAATCAGGTTCACCGGGTCTGGTTCCCGGTCACCTGATTGGCTGAAGCGACATCGAGGGAACGTGGAGGAGGATGGCTGACCCGAGAAGGGTAAGTTCTGGGCGGGGGGCAAACTGGCGGCATTTAAGGTGAAAACTGGTGGCAATTGATGGGCACAGTGGTGACAATTGATGGCACAGTGGCTGCGTTTGATGGCACAGTGGCGACAATTGATGGGCACAGTGGCTGCGTTTGATGGCACAGTGGTGAAAATTGATGGCACAGTGGTGACAATTGTGGGGGAACAGTGGCTGCGTTTGATGGCACAGTGGTGACAATTGATGGGCACAGTGGCTGCGTTTGATGACACAGTGGCGACAATTGATGGCACAGTGGCGACAATTGATGGGTACAGTGGCTGCGTTTGATGGCATAGTGAGGCTGCAATTGATGTTTTTTATTTTATTTGTGGGTGACAATTGATGGGCACAGTGGCTGCGTTTGATGGCACAGTGGCAACAATTGATGGCACAGTGGCGACAATTGATGGGCACAGTGGCTGCGTTTGATGGCACAGTGGCGACAATTGATGGGCACAGTGGCTGCGTTTGATGGCACAGTGGCGACAATTGATGGGCACAGTGGCTGCGTTTGATGGCACAGTGGCTGCGTTTGATGGCACAGTGGCGACAATTGATGGGCACAGTGGCTGCGTTTGATGGCACAGTGGCTGCGTTTGATGACACAGTGGCAACAATTGATGGCACAGTGGCTGCGTTTGATGGCACAGTGGCTGCGTTTGATGGCACAGTGGCTGCGTTTGATGGCACAGTGGCTGCGTTTGATGGCACAGTGAGGCTGCAATTGATGTTTTTTTTTTTTTATTTGTGCCCCCCCTCAAACATTTTGAGCATCAGCCGTCACCGATACTTACTAATACAGAATTGTGAATCACCTCTACTGAAGAAATGCGATGGTGAGCTGTGTGTTGTGTCACTGGAAATTGTAAGTGTTAGCAGGGCTTGAGAAAAGCGGTGCGCACACACATGGGGTAATGTTCATCTATCTATAAAGAGACACATTTGTTGGTTCAGGCTGAAGGAGACGTTAATCTCACATCCAGCTTAATCATGATGTCAGCTCCAATCCGTCTTGTGAACTCCTCACCCACCTATGACTGGGGGGCAGAAGCTATTTCGGGTCCCTCGCCAGGTGCATGCTGAGAACTTATGTGCACAATGACAGTGAGGGGTCAGGAGGACTTTCATGGAGAATCTGTGTCATTCCAGACCGCCGTTTACTGTTTGGGAAAACTAAAAGATGGACAATCTGCCCAGAGGAACTAAAGCAAAAAAAAAAGAAACTCTGGCCCGGATTCAGAGAGCAATTGCGCCTGCTAACCATAATTACGCAGCACAATTGCTTACTTGCGCCGGCGTAACGAATGCTCCTGATTCAGGAACCTCGTTACGCCGACTGCAGCCTAAGATATGCGTGGCATAAGGCTCTTATGCCCGCATATCTTAGGCTGCATTCTTGCGATGGCCGCTAGGTGGCGTTCCCGTTGTGCTCTGCGTATAGTATGCAAATTGCATACTAACGCCGATTCACCATGTTACGCGAGCCCTGCGTACGCAGTTTACGTCGTTTGCGTACGGCGGTTTACGTATACCCGTCGTTCCCGCGTCGCAAAATTTACGTAGTTTGCGTAAGTGAATCGTGAATGGTGCTGGACGCCATTCATGTTCACTTTGAAGCAAATGACGTCCTTGCGACGTCATTTACCGCAATGCACGTCGGGAAAGTTTCCCGACGGAGCATGCGCTCTACGCTCGGCGCGGGAACGCGCCTAATTTAAATGATTCCCGCCCCCTACGGGATCATTTAAATTGCGCGCGCTTACGCCGGGCATTTTGCCGGAGCGCACACGCAATTTACGGAGCAACTGCTCCGTGAATCGCGGGTAGCGCAGAAAATTTGCGGGGGCGCAGGGCAAAAACGTTGCCCTGCGCCTCCGTAAAAAAAGCGCAAAAGGTACCTGAATCTAGCCCATACTCTGTAAAAGAGAGCAATGCAGGACTTTAAAAAGACGTGACCCCTGAAAATAGACCCTGACCGACCACACACAGAAAGACTTCTAAGGTTTGGGTGAAATATTTATTTAGAAATAAGACAATTGAGTTGGGCTTCCAAAATAACATCACACTAGGACTTGGCCTCCCAGAAAAATAACACCCTGACACCTGCACCCAGAATAAGGGCACATTGACATTCGGGGGGTTCCCAAAAAAGGAGGCTCTGGGGATCATTTAATAAATTGTGTTCAATAAAGAACGTTTATTTAGCAAAGTGAATGTTCGCAAAGCTCAGAGAATGAGGTGAATTGTGTTCAATTTAGTCGTCCAGTTGTGCAAATTTTAGGTGAACACGCTAAACCTGGAGGACTCAGAATATGGTGCAGCAGTGCATGGTAGCCAATCAGCTTCTTAAAGCGGAGGTCCACCCTAAAAAATATATATATATATATATATTACATTAACAGGCTCCTTAAAGGAACACTAAAGGCAAACATTAAAAAAAAAAAAAACACATGTTATACTTGCCTCCACTGTGCAGCTCGTTTTGCACAGAGTGTCCCCAATCCGTGTCTTCTGGGATCCCTTGGCGGCTGTCTCGGCTCCTCCTCGCAAAAGCTTTCCACCTTCATGCGAGCGAGCTCGCATGGTGGAAAGCTTTTGCGGGCACGCTCCCGTGATACAGCGGCGGGCATAGCCGCCGACTGTATCACTCGGCCCCTCCCCCGGCGCGCCGCGTCATCGGATGTGATTGACAGCAGCGCCAGCCAATGGCTGCGCTGCTATCATTCTGTCCAGCCTAGCCAATCAACGGCCAGGCTGGGAACCGAAGAGGATCACGAGGACACGCGCGGGACTTTCGAGGGGTCAGGTAAGTAAAATGGGGGTTCAGGGGGGGCGGTACCATCGGATGTTTTTTCACCTTAAAGCGGGAGTTCACCCGAAAAACAATTTTTAACATTAGATTGAGAATCATTTTGTGAAGCAGAATCAGGTGGTTTTAATAAAATCAAAGCTGTACTTACCGTTTTAGAGATAGATCTTCTCCGCCGCTTCCGGGTATGGTCTTTGGGACTGGGCGTTCCTATTTGATTGACAGGCTTCCGACGGTCGCATACATCGCGTCACGAGTAGCCGAAAGAAGCCGAACGTCGGTGCGGCTATATACGGCGCCTGCGCACCGACGTTCGGCTACTTTCGGAAAATCGTGACGCGCTGTATGCGACCGTCGGAAGCCTGTCAATCAAATAGGAACGCCCAGTCCCGCAGCCCATACCCGGAAGCGGCGGAGAAGATCTATCTCTAAAACGGTAAGTACTGCTTTGATTTTAAAAAAAACACCCGATTCCCCTAAACAAAATGAGCCTCAATCTAAGGTTAAAAATTGAGTTTTTGGGTGAACCTCCACTCTAAGTGGTTGAAGTTCACGTGCCTGTAAAGGCAGGCGTCCCAATACTTTTGGTAATATAGTGTTGTACTACATCTGATACCTTATGCGTAATCCCCAGTAAATGTGTCTGATTGCTGTAATATATATGTAATTACAGCAGTTGGCTCCTGTGCACCGCAGGCGCCCCTTGCTTTGTCCAACCGGAGGAGGGGGTCAGAGGTGGTGCCCCCTTGCCCAATGCAGGATGCCGACACTGACATTATAATTATAGCCTGCACTAGGCACATACTTGTGATGTAATCAAGAAAAGAAAAAAAATGTCAGAGTATGTAAACTTCCTGAGATTGCCACAAAGTGAGCAGATGAGAGAGGCAGGGAGGAGTGAAGGAGGGAGTTAATACACACAGGCATGGGGAGGGGGGGGGGGGTGGAGAGCACAGGCTCAGGGGTGGAGAACATCAGACAAGCAAAAGAGCTGAGCTCTCCTAAGTGTGAGATTCCTGCAGGAGGCTGATGGACAGTGGAGCCCCCCTTTGGGCTGGCTAATCCATCTGCTCAGCAAGGGGGCACCAGGGGCCACTGCATCTGCCCAGCAAGGGGGCACCAGGGGCCACTGCATCTGCTCAGCAAGGTGGCACCAGGGGCCACTGCATCTGCTCAGGGAGAGAGCACCAGGGGCCACTGCATCTGCTCAGGGAGAGAGCACCAGGGGCCACTGCATCTATAGGTGAGTGCTGGGCAGCAACCATATACCATAGCGTCTATGCCAGTGTTCCATATATCCTGGGGATGTGGATGATGGGTTCAGGGGGGCACTTTTGTTTCCTAAAATACAATCATTGTAACAATTTTTGTTTTTAGTTGTTTACAATCACAAGGCATTGTATGGGAAATATTTACAAATAACTGGTAACAACAAATGGAGAGGTAAGGTGACCCACAGGGGGGTATTACTTTTCATGAAGGTGGACATGCAGCATGCTAGGACATTGAAGAAGGGGGGGGGGGGACACCCCGAAAAGCTTGTCCTGAGAATTTGGATGTTAGTGCAAGTACAAAAAAGTATCATGGATTGTGTTTGGTGTTCCTTTTTTTTTATTTATCTTGTTGTTGCAAGTGTACGATGCAACTCCATCTGATACACTAAATAGAAGGAAAGCTGTGACTGTATAGAAGCTCCATGTATTAGAATGGATTATGTGCTATAATATAATGCTCTTTGCTACAGCTGCTGCTACTGTATAGTTAGAAATCATCCACACACACACACACACACACACACACGTATAGTGTGTGTGTGTGTGTGTATATGTATATATGTGTGTGTGTATATATTATGTGTGTGTATATATATATATATATATATATATATATATATATATATATATTAGTGTGTGTAGTATTATTAAACATAATAATATATATATATATATATATATATATATAATTATTGTGTATTATTATTATTATTATTATGTTTACTAATACTACACACACTATATATATATATATATATATATATATATATGCAAAAAAAATATAGTGTATGTGTAGTATTATTAAATATATATATATATATATATATATATATATATATATATATATATATATATATATATATATATATATATAGTGTATTATGTTTAATAATACTACACACACTATATATATTTTTATATATATATATATATATATATATATATATATATATATATATATATATATATATATATATAGTGTATTATTTATTATTTTTAATAATACTACACACACACTAAACACACTATATATTTTTTTGCTTATATGTATCAGTATATATATATATATATATATATATTGATAAGCAAAAAAAAATATAGTGTGTGTAGTATTATTAAAAATAATAAAATTATTTATATATATATATATATATATATATATATATATATATATATATATATATATATATATATATATATATAGTATTATTATTATTTTTAATAAAACTACACACACACTAAACACACTATATATTTTTTTGCTTATATGTATCAGTATGTTGTGCATTCTATGGGTTGGGGAGAACTAGACTGGTTCTTTTTACTGACCTTGTATTTTAAGCTCCCCCCCCCTGTTCACACTGAATACAGCTTTGAAATCGCGCTACTTCAGCACAAGTTCAAAGCCGCAGGACGGTGCGATTTCATATGCAGCTTGCCGATCTCTGTACGGTTTCATGCACAGATGTCAATGTGAGCCGCACACGGAATCACCAAAAATAGTGCAGGAACTGATTTTTTAGAACATGCTGCTTTAAATCGCACCTGGTACCGTAAAATACGGCGCCAGATCGCACCGCAATAGGATTGCATGGTACTTTTGTACCGCGTCACCTGATGTGGGCAAACAAACTATTTGCTTCCTGCATTTGGGGTGTCGTTAAAGCGGAGGTTCACCCTAAAAAACAAGTTTCTACCATGCCATTCAGCATACTAGCGTCAGCTAAAGTATGCCTTTATTTTTTATTTTTTGCGCCGTACTCACAGTTTAATCCCTTAGTTAAATTTCAGACACCCGTGGGGAATGGGCGTTCCTATGCAGAGGGGAACATGATTGACGGCCGGCTATGGCGCGTCACGCTTCCCGAAAATAGCCGGAGTAGGACTCGGCTCTTCACGGCGCTATAAGGCGCTTGCGCACAGACTAGGAGCTGACTGCGCAGGCGCCGTGAAGAGCCGAGTCCTATTTCGGCTATCTTCGGGAAGCGTGACGCGCCAAAGCCGGCCGTCAATCATCTTCCCCTCTGCATAGGAACGCCTACTGAAACTTAACTAAGGCCCCATACACACGATAGAATCCATCCGCAGATAAATCCCAGCAAATGGGTTTCTGCGGATAGATTCTATGGTGTGTACACGCCAGCGGATCTCTTTCCGCGGAGAAATCTCCTCTGGGATGGATTCCAGCAGATGGATATTTGCTGACATGCACAACGAATCCATCTGCTGGAATCCATCCCAACGGATGGATCCGCTCGTCTGTACAGACTTACCGGATCCATCCGTCCAAAGGGATTCCCCGCACGCGTCGTAATGATTTGACGCATGCGTGGAATTCCTTATATGACAGCGTCGCGCCCGTCGCCGCGTCATAATCGCGGCGACGGCGCGACACGTCATCGGCAGAGGATTTCCGCGCGGATTTCAATGGGATGGTGTGTACACTCCATCCCATCGAAATCAGCGGATTTCTTTGAGAGGATTTATCCGTGGAAACGGTCCGCTGGACCGTATCTGCGGATAAATCCTCTCGTGTGTATGGGGCCTAAGAGATTAAACTGTGAGTACGGCGCAAACAAATAAAATAAAGGCATACTGTAGCTCGCGCTAGTATGCTGGATGACATGGTAGAATTTTTTTTTTTTTTAGGGCGAACCCCCGCTTTAAGATTGCACTGACACCTGCTGCAGATTACAAGGGGCGGTGCGATTTTGAATGCGGTGCGGGAAATGCACACGGATTGCAGGGCTTACATGTATTTATATAGCACTGACTATTTACACAGCACTTGACATACACAGTATATTGTATGTTCACATAAGTCCTTCCCTCAAGGAGCTTACAGTCTAAGGTCTCTAACTATATAGAAATATATAAAGAGAACCGGTCATGTTTCAGCTTCGCTTGTCCACACAGCAGGCTGGGAGTTGTGCATTCTATGGGTTGGGGAGACCGAGACTGGTTCTCTTTACTGACGATCTGACCTTGTATTCTAAGCCCCTCCCCCCGTTCACACTGAATATGGCTTTGATATCTCGCTACTTCAGCGCTCTTTAAAAGCCGCAGGACAGTGCTATTTCATCTGCGGCTTGCCGACATCTGTGCGATTTCATGCACAGATGTCAATGCAAGTTGCACATGGAATCTTCTCAGAAAGACTGTTGCCATAGGAGACAGCATTCCTACACCTGCAGATGTCACATCTTGCTGGATGCCTTTCCCTGCATGGATGTCCTCCTATTGAAGTCTTGGAGTCTGCCAATTGAACTTGCAACTATCTAAGGGTGTCCTGGCCCTAACCCTCTCTCCCCCAAAAGTTTAAGAGAAATAAAATCTTGTTTGCATTTAAGAAGTGTCTGGTGCCCAATGACTTTAATCATCTTTGCACCCACTATGCCGTACAACCCACTACATACAGGACGATGTCGGCTATCTCTGGCCCTGGAGGCAGTGGTGTATTTAGGTTTTGTGCTGCCCTAAGCCTGACTAATTTAAATATGGCCCATCCCTTCCTGTCAAGGCCACACCCCTTGCTGTTTAAGACCCGCCCTGTACATTTTGAGTGGGGACACTAGTTCTGAGGGCCTGGGGGTGGGGGAAATGGAGTTCCTTAATTTGCATAGATTTCCTATCATTTCCTGTCTGGTTATTGGGTCAGGAAGTGAAGGGAAATCTCTGCAACGAGACAGGGATGGTAAAAAATAAACTGATCAGGGTTATAACCTTCCCTTACTCTATCCAAAATGGAAAAAAAAGTGTTGCCTATAGTTCTACTTTAAAGGGTCACTAAAAGAAAATGTTTTATTTTTTTTAAAATAACAAACATGTTATACTTGCCTCCACTGTGCAGTTCGTTTTGCACAGAGTGCCCCCCGATCCACGTCTTCTGGGGTCCCTCGGCGGCTGTCTCTGGTCCTCCCCGCAATTAGTCACCACAGTCATGCAAAAGCTCGCATATTGGTCACTAATTGTGGGCGCGCTCCCGTGATACAGCGAGCGGCCATAGCCGCTCGCTGTATCACTCGGCCCCGCCGCGTCACTGGATGTGATTGACAGCCTCTCAATCCATCCGCTTTAGCCAATCAGCGGCCAGGCTGAGCGGCGAAGAGGATATCGGGACTTTCGAGGGGTCAGGTAAGTAAAACGGGGGCTGGGGGGGGGGGGGGGGGCGGAAGCAGCTGATGTTTTTTCACCTTAATGCATAGATTGCATTAAGGTGACATTTTTTTTTTTTTCCTTTACAACCCCTTTAAGCACAAATTTCTGATAATTTTATGGAGAGGACTTTCCGTGCTGCCCTAGACCTGGGCCTTGTTGGCCTAGGCCAGGATACAGCGTTGCCTGGAGGTTCTCATTGGACCAAAAATAAAAATAAATAAGGTGTAATTGGGAAACTGATGGCAGCAACAAGTATCAAAAAAGTAGATTGTTAAAAAAATAAAAAAATAAAATCTGGATGTGTTTCTAAAAGCACAAAATACAACTGGCTATTAAAACATAAGTACTGATGAGCCAGGAAGTATTCAAGTGCCTTTGAGGACCAGGGATGATTTTTCACCAAATTGGACCACAGTTGACAAGGGTTTTGGTTTTCCTCTGGTTCAAGTGCAGATTTTTTAGGATGTATCAGTTTTTCCTTTTTTTTTTTATCTTTTGAATTAAATGGACCGTTGCTTTTTAAGTGAGGGGAAAAAAAAAAAAAAAAAGTTTTGTATGTCGTTCTTATCAGGTAAAGATCGATGATTCGTTCTATTTAGTGGTTTGTATAGGTTGTTGTGTTTTCTATTGTTTTTGTTCCGCCTTGCACGTTAATCACGCAGTGATGATGAATATTTTGGCTCCTTCCCTCGCTATGTGCCTGAATAGGTGTCACAAATGTTTACTACTTCGAAATGACGCCGATGATGAGTAACTTCACACGGGAAGCCCAAAAGAGGAACTTAGGAAAGAGAATAACAAGTAATAATTACTGTGACCAGTAATTCATTGTAGTCAGTCTTGTATCTACTCCTTTTATTCCACAAACACCGCCGAGGTTGCCAAGTGTTGTGCAAAGCCATTAAAGTGAACCTGTCATTTAAAGGAAGAGTGGAGTCGAGAGAGACTACCTTTTAGGCTGGGTTCACACCTTTGCGAGTTTCCCCGCATCCAATTCGCATAGCAGGAGAATGTGACTGGCTCTCTATGGTGCCGGTCAGGGCCGATCCTAGGCAGGGTGCGCGGGGTGCTACGCACCCAGGCGTCGCAGAGGTGGGGGCGCCAAAGTGCTCCCCTCCCTCCTCCTTGTCCAGAGGCGGAGCGCATGTAGTGGGTGCTGCGGTTCCCCATCCCGCTTGCTCTCTCCACTGGCAACTGACGAGCGCATACCTCCCGCTGTCCCCAGATTCCGGGTTGGGTACCACACGTTCCGGCACTAGGCTCCGCTAATTAATTCTGTCCGGTGCGCGTGGAGCAGTCTCCTGTCTGCCCCGCCCCCTCTGCGTGTGTCGGCTCTTCTCCCATAGGCGGTGTGATGAGAGGCTTCTGGGTTGACCGGAGCTGCTGCCAATCACCCTGTGCACTCCCAGAAATGCTCTCCGAGTGCCACCCTCCTAGTAACCAAAGATGCCATGTATGCCCGGCCCCCCCTGTAATGTGCTTCTGCTCCCAGCGCGCCCGAGCTACAGGGATCTATTGGACAGGTACTGATCTATGGGGACACCTGACATGGGAGGCTCTGATGGGGGACACCTGCTGGGGATGACTGCTGTTGGGGGGGCTCTGATGGGGGACACATTTGTAAAGGGGAGGAGTTAGTAAGATGACCACACCCATGTAGGGGCGCCAGCAATATTTCTGCACCCAGGTGTCGGTGACCCTAGGATCAGCCCTGGAGCCGGTTCACATATACCTGCAGCAGGTCCGGTGCGAATTACTGGAATAACGTGTGACTTTTTTTGGTGCGTTTCAGGTCCGAATTCAGCACAAAATTTGGGGTGAAATCGTAGCTGAAGCGGTGAACCAGCGCGCACCGGACCCCTGCTGTGCGACGGATGCGGCGATAGTGTGGACCCAGCCTTACTGATCTCCTAAAAATATCAGCCGGCTGGCTGTCATCCTGATGCACTTCAATACCTGGCCTGAGACAAGTTTGGGTTTCAGGTCAGTGACTTGGAAAGAACTGGGTTCAAAATGACAGCCAGGGAACTAGCATTTTCCGAAAGGAGAGGTTGGCTTTGCCAGGCTTTGACTAAGTAGTCCACGCTTAAATTTATAGGATGATTTTTCTTTTTAGACTCGCCTTGTTTGTTCTCCTGCGGCCTGTCCCCGAGCTGCTGGCACCCCCTGCCTGTTCGGGGGCCGGCTGCTAAGGAGACACCTGTACATGTGCCCGCAGGCACACACCGCGCCCGACAAACCACACTCCTGCACCCTCCTCCCTGCAATTTGACTGATGGTAGCAGGAACCTATTGCTCTCAGTACCCTCGACTAGAGCTGCACGATCAGGGGGGTACAGGCAGTACACATGTAAGGGGCCCAAACACGTCACCCGGGGGCCCAGCCTTACGTCAGCAGCAGGCCCCCCTCGGTTATCAGAGCGTGGCTGGAGAGGGGAAAGAAGGTAGGCACGACATGACACTTGCAGTTTCCTTTCATGTTCGGCAGCTCCCCCCCGTTCTCTGCTTTAGGGGGCCTGTGCCTCAAGCTGGGTAAGGGGCCCCAACATTTCTGATGGCGGCCCTGTGCATGATTCTAAATGAGAATCACGTTTTTTTTGTCTAGAATAAAGATCGCGATTCTCGCGGCGTAAAATATTTCACATTATACAAAGAAATTTGGGCTAACTTTACTGGTTATTTATTTACCGTATTTATCGGCGTATACTGCGCACCTTTTTGCCCTGAAAATCAGGGCAAAATCGTGGGTGCGCGATATACGCCGATACCCGCGCTGTTTGAACCACTGCACCGGCATATACCGAGCGCAGTACACTCGGGTATAGTCGGGCAGGCTCGGCTCCTCTCGCGGTCACGTCCTGTGCGTCCTTTACGCGAGAGGAGCCGAGCCTGTCCGACTATACCCGAGTGTACTGTGTATTAGAACGGCTCCATTGAATAGAGCGGACCGCGACTTGTCAGGCGGCTGTGTGAACCAGGTCTAAGGGGGCGTGGCGGGGGGCATGTCCTATGCCTACATATTTTTGCTAATGGCTGTCCCTCATTCCCGACTCCAAAAAGTTGGGAGGTGTGGTTGTACACATGCTGCGGCTGTGATGTTTTTGCTTCAGCTGTGGCAGGAATTGCACCCCCATTGCATTTGGTGGGCACTACACCTGCTGAACGCAAACCCATTCAATTGAATGGGGCTGTGCTATTCCACACGATTGCAGTGCGATAGTGCAGCATTCAATGGGTTAAAACAGGCTGTGAGGAAGCAACCAGGGAAGCCATCAGGAATTATGGGGCCCCTTACACAGCTTCAGGCATGGGCTCCCTGGAGCAGAGAACCGGGGGGGGGGGGGGGGGCTGGTGCTGCCGCCTGAAATTGAGAAGCGGGGGGCTGCTGCGAATTGAGAAGCGGGGGGGGGGGGGCCCTTTACAAAAAAAAAGAAGAAATAAAGAAAAATATATAAAGAAGGGGGGGTAGCCATCCGTGGCCCTGGGGACCTCTGAGCCCTTTAATAAAAAAAAAAATATATATATATATATATATATATATATATATATATATATATATATATATATATATATATATATATATTATAAAAAAAAGGGGGGGGTAAAACATAATAAATAAATAAATAAATATAAACAAAAATAAAAAAATAAACATTTATAACAAATAAAAAAGGGGGTTTGCCACATGGGGCCCAGGGGATCTCTGATCCCTTTAATAAAAAAAAAAGAAATAAAATAATATAAAGAAATTCATTTTTTTATAAAAAAAGGGGGGTTGGCATCCTGGGCCCTTTAATAATAATAATAATAATAATAATAATAATATATATATATACGTGTGTGTGTGTGTGTGTGTGTGTGTGTGTGTGTGTGTGTATGTATGTATGTATGTATATATAATATATATTTTTATAAAAAAAAGGGGGGGTTTGTCATCCGGGGGCCCTGGGGATCTCTGGGCCCCTGTACCCCTAAAAAAAAAAAAAAAAATTGGCCCTTTAATAAAAAATAAAATAAAAATGTATTAAAAGAATATATTTTTCTTAATAAAAAAAAAGGGGAGTTGCCATATGGGGCCCTACTTTTTAAAGTGGGTTGTCATCCTGGCCCCTTACAGGTGTACTGCCTGTACCTCCCTGATGGCGGCCCTGGAAGCAACCTATTGCCTCTGAAAAGCTATGCGAGTGACGATTTGCTTTTCAAGAAGTGACAGATCTTGCAGCAAGGAGCCCTGAAGATAAACTACATTTTAAATCCTTATAATCATCATCATTATTATAATTATCCTCTCAGATGAAAACATTATATAAATCTAAACTGATCTCTGAACTGTAAAAGACTGTGGTTTCCCTTTAAATAAGAAGTAGCCCACTGAGCTTTTGATGCCTTAGGCTGCAGCCTATGTGGCCGCTCCACAATTCCAGGCGTGCCTTCGCGCCGGCTGCCATTCTCAGCCCTAAATAATTGAGCATTTATGCCTGACAGAATTCCATCATCTGCTGGCGTTACATCACGGCCTCGGAGAAGGAGGATGCTTCAGTGTCTTGTCGCTCTGTGTCACTCTTTCCGTGTACAGAACACGCCGCGTGCTTTTTTTTTTTTTTTGCTGGGGATTCCCCCTTTGAAAATGTCATTCTTACTTTCCTTATTTCTTATTGATGAGTCAGAAACTCAAAAGCCACAATTGTTTTTTCCTCTTGGCCTTTAGTGATGATGATTAAGAAAGGAATTTTCTGTTCTCGCTATAAATTCAACTAATCCTCTCTTCAACCTCTGGACAGTTTAAACCTATGAATATTTTCCAGGTTTAAAGCTTAAAGTGGATGTACACCCGAATTTTTTTTTTTTTTTTTTTAGCTGTCACAATGTACAGTATAAGATTTCCTATCATCTGTGCCCAGTCTTGCCACACAGATGTTAATCCAGCTCTGAGTAATCCTCTTTTATTGTTTAGTGAAATAAAACGGACTTACAGAGAAAAACCTTAGTCCGTTCCGCCCCCTTGCTGTGAGTGACAGGTTATTTACATATCTCATGCACTAGTCTGGAGACAGGAATTATTTTTTAATTCCCACCCCCACGCCTTTTCTGAAGTCATGTGGCTACTTTTCTGGATTTTGACTGGATGTTAGTGATCATAGCAGAATTTAGTGTAAGGAATACACAAGAGAAAATGCATGTGGACTAGGGGAGTGTAGAGGAGGGCAGGGAGTCTACTGACATCACACAGAGCTCCAGACAACAGACCCACCCACAGAATCTGCAGTTTTTCAGTTCTTATAACAGGCAGAGGGGAGACATTTGACAGGTAAGGATACATGCAGGAGGCATCTATATCCTTATAGATCAGCACTATGGCAGTAGTTTAGAAAGGATGAGAGTGGCTTTACATCCATTTTAATTATTATTATTTTTTTTTATAAATCGGCACAAGGGGTGGTACTTGCATTGAATGACGAGTGTGCTGGTGCCTTAAACTGTTCATTCCTCTGCCCCATCCTGGGTAGCCACTGAACTAGACATGTGCGGCTCATTTCAGTCCGAATAAATATTCGGACAAATTTTTCGATATTTTGTATACATCCGAATACACACATTACATTAGAAATAAAGTTTACCAAATGAATAATGAAACAACATTTGTGTCTGAATTTCCGAAATTCAAATTTGAATAGAATTTTTACATCCGAATTCCATTGGAATTCGAACTGTAGACATGTATTTCTGTGTGTTGTTATTAGAGTATCGCTTTGAAATAATACTGTTTTTGTTGACGTGATTTTAAAGCTTTGTGTGTTATTTAACCACTTCCCGCCCAAGGTACGTAATAGGACGTCCTTGATAGACATGTGCACACTGAAATATTTTGTTTCGTAATTTTGTTTTCGTCCGAAAAATCTATTTATTTAGTTACTCCCGAAATTCGTTTTTATTTATTTAGTTTTTCGTAAAAAAATTGCATTAGTCCGAAAATCCAAATTAAGGTTGAATCTGTCATTGAAGGCTTATGGTGTCTGTCGAATGTTCTAAGAAGAAGAAGGGGGGGGGGGAAAAAAAAAGAAGATTCAACAGAATCTTTAAAAAAAATATATATATAAAATATATATATATATATATATATATATATATATATATATATATATATATATATATATATATATAATCATTTCGACTCTTCTTCATGTCTCTCTATGTCGACTGTGATTGGCAAATCAGCCAATGTCCACCAAGACCTCCCGATTGTTCTCAGGAGAGACAGAATGGCTGTCTGCTTGTGTAAACGAGGCAGATCACCGTTCTGTGAGAGGGGAAGATGGAGGTCTTGTGTTCCTGCTAAGCAGGAACACAGATTTGTCTTCTCCACCACACAGTTAGAAAGCACTCCCAATGAGCACATTTAACTTTTTGATTGCCCCTTCCCTGCCAGTGTCTTTGGTACAGTGACAGACAGTGCACTTTTTTTTATGCACTGTATTGGTTTCACTCGTCCCCAAAAAGTGTCAGTGTCGGATTTGTCTGCTGCAATGTCGCAGTCCGGCTAAAAATCATTAATCGCCACTATTATTAGTAAAAAATAAAAAAAAATTCCAATAAATATATGTAGCGCTACCCCTGGAGGAGCCGCTGATTAGATTTGGGATCGGCGTGATTAAGTTACCTCTATACTGTGTCTAGGGGTGATGGTAGTGCTGAGAGCAATAACAGAATGTCCAGGACCGTTGGTTGACGTTTTCAAATGCTTTATTTTCCCGGTCAAACACGACCAACATGTAAACTTGAGGTAGACAGGATAGGTTGATGAAAGAAGAGCAACTTCACAGTATCAGGCCTGCCTTCTGTATTTGTATTCGTCTGCGTCGCCACTCCAGCCGGAGTGGGTAAAAGTGCCCCTGGACAGACCTCTCTCACAGGCCTGGCAGCCAGAGCGCCACTTAAAGCTTCTGGGAGGAACAAGTCTCTGCCACCGACTTGGCTCTAATTAAATTAAGATGTTAGGTGAGACCTCTGCCACAGGCCCAGTGCTGAAATTGTGAACGATCGAGCGAATCCTCCCAGTATGTCTCTTGGGGTTACCGACTGACCGTTTAAATGTGACCTGGGTGACTGGACACTGACAGATCGCCGATGGTTCGTTCAAGCCTTGTTGGATCACCTGCCTCCGGTTCTCTTCAGACCGATCCCCCACCGAACAGCACCCAGCTTGGGATCTTCTCAATAGAAGTGGGACCCAGTAAGTCACTGGGACCCCTTTGCAGCATCGGTTGCTCTGGGCTATGAGAGCCCAGAGTCAGGAACTCCGCGTATCACGCGACCCGGGTCAGGTAGGCCATAGTGGTGGGGCCCACGATGTGCGCACACCCGGAACCAGGAACCCGCGAAGAACCCCGAACAACGGCCTCCGCCACAGAAATACTCCTCCCCAGCATGCCCCACAAGGGAAAACTCCTCCAATTGGCTGCTGGGAAGAAGCTGCTCCGCCTGGACCCCTCTGGCGCCACCTGCCGCCCAGAGATGAGACTGCATCTCTGGAACACAGACTGACCCATAGGACAATCCAGATTTGGCGACAGCCTAATTTGTCAAATCAAAGAATGAGAACAACATAACTCTCTCATTCTCCCACTAAATTTGAGTATAGCACCTGTACGAAAGTACACAGGCGCAACATATATCCCATAGTTTCCCATAGTTTGTAGATGCTATAACTTTTGCACAAACCAATATACGCTTATTTGGATCTTTTTTTACCAAAAATATGTAGCAGAATACATATTGGCCTAAATGTTATGAAGACATTAGATTTTTAACATTTTTCTTCTTTTTTTTTTTTTTTTTTTTATTGGATGTGTTTTATAGCATAAAATAAGCGATGCTGTAAGAGAGAAGTGCCAACTAGTACTGAAAGGAGCCACTGAGCTGCATTCTCTCCAGGAGAAAGCAAGCATTTAATCCATTCAGTTAGGTTTTTATGTATTTATCACATTTGCATGAAGAAATTCTTAAAAATCCCAGCTGTCTCACATATATGTGTGTCAGATGTCCAATGAGCGGTTTGGCCGAGGCTGAGCTCTAAGTGCAGTCATCTGCGGATATTAAACCTTTTCTAGTAGTAAGTGTGTCACTGTCACAAAGGTCAGAGTTGGTTCTTTTTCTGAGGGGAATTGGCTTTGGCAGTCTAGGAAGAGAGGGGGGGGGGGGAGGGGATGTACTAAGGTCACCCCCCCCCCTTCTGACCCTAATCCTTCTGTTTCCTCTGTCCCTACCCCCTCAGCATGCAGAATCTGCGTGTCATTTGGCAGACACACTACCGTTATTTGTTCATGTCAGTGTAAAGTTCATAGACTGTCTCACTGCCTAGTTTTTTGTTTTTTATTATTTTTTATTTTTATTTAATGGACAGCTGACGCCAAGTCATTGCAAACAGTTATCTGTTTTACTGGGCAAAGGGGACTCGAAATGGTTCATAGAAATGAAAGATTGAGAACAAGAGTCAACCTCTCTTGGGAATCTGAATCTAGTGGCAGAACCCACACTCCTAGGTAGAAACCTCCACTGCTGGCAGAACCCACACTCCTAGGTAGAAACCTCCACTGCTGGCAGAACCCACACTCCTAGGTAGAAACCTCCACTGCTGGCAGAACCCACACTCCTAGGTAGAAACCTCCACTGTTGGGAGAACCCACACTCCTAGGTAGAAACCTCCACTGCTGGCAGAACCCACACTACTAGGAAGAAACCTCCACTGCTGGCAGAACCCACACCCCTAGGTAGAAACCTCCACTGTTGGGAGAACCCACACTCCTAGGTAGAAACCTCCACTGCTGGCAGAATCCACACTCCTAGGTAGAAACCTCCACTGTTGGGAGAACCCACACTCCTAGGTAGAAACCTCCACTGTTGGGAGAACCCACACTCCTAGGTAGAAACCTCCACTGTTGGGAGAACCCACACTCCTAGGTAGAAACCTCCACTGTTGGGAGAACCCACACTCCTAGGTAGAAACCTCCACTGTTGGGAGAACCCACACTCCTAGGTAGAAACCTCCACTGTTGGGAGAACCCACACTCCTAGGTAGAAACCTCCACTGTTGGGAGAACCCACACTCCTAGGTAGAAACCTCCACTGTTGGGAGAACCCACACTCCTAGGTAGAAACCTCCACTGTTGGGAGAACCCACACTCCTAGGTAGAAACCTCCACTGTTGGGAGAACCCACACTCCTAGGTAGAAACCTCCACTGTTGGGAGAACCCACACTCCTAGGTAGAAACCTCCACTGCTGGCAGAACCCACACTACTAGGAAGAAACCTCCACTGCTGGCAGAACCCACACCCCTAGGTAGAAACCTCCACTGTTGGGAGAACCCACACTCCTAGGTAGAAACCTGCACTGCTGGCAGAATCCACACTCCTAGGTAGAAACCTCCACTGTTGGGAGAACCCACACTCCTAGGTAGAAACCTCCACTGTTGGGAGAACCCACACTCCTAGGTAGAAACCTCCACTGTTGGGAGAACCCACACTCCTAGGTAGAAACCTCCACTGTTGGGAGAACCCACACTCCTAGGTAGAAACCTCCACTGTTGGGAGAACCCACACTCCTAGGTAGAAACCTCCACTGTTGGGAGAACCCACACTCCTAGGTAGAAACCTCCACTGTTGGGAGAACCCACACTCCTAGGTAGAAACCTCCACTGTTGGGAGAACCCACACTCCTAGGTAGAAACCTCCACTGTTGGGAGAACCCACACTCCTAGGTAGAAACCTCCACTGTTGGGAGAACCCACACTCCTAGGTAGAAACCTCCACTGTTGGGAGAACCCACACTCCTAGGTAGAAACCTCCACTGTTGGGAGAACCCACACTCCTAGGTAGAAACCTCCACTGTTGGGAGAACCCACACTCCTAGGTAGAAACCTCCACTGTTGGGAGAACCCACACTCCTAGGTAGAAACCTCCACTGTTGGGAGAACCCACACTCCTAGGTAGAAACCTCCACTGTTGGGAGAACCCACACTCCTAGGTAGAAACCTCCACTGTTGGGAGAACCCACACTCCTAGGTAGAAACCTCCACTGTTGGGAGAACCCACACTCCTAGGTAGAAACCTCCACTGTTGGGAGAACCCACACTCCTAGGTAGAAACCTCCACTGTTGGGAGAACCCACACTCCTAGGTAGAAACCTCCACTGTTGGGAGAACCCACACTCCTAGGTAGAAACCTCCACTGTTGGGAGAACCCACACTCCTAGGTAGAAACCTCCACTGTTGGGAGAACCCACACTCCTAGGTAGAAACCTCCACTGTTGGGAGAACCCACACTCCTAGGTAGAAACCTCCACTGTTGGGAGAACCCACACTCCTAGGTAGAAACCTCCACTGTTGGGAGAACCCACACTCCTAGGTAGAAACCTCCACTGTTGGGAGAACCCACACTCCTAGGTAGAAACCTCCACTGTTGGGAGAACCCACACTCCTAGGTAGAAACCTCCACTGTTGGGAGAACCCACACTCCTAGGTAGAAACCTCCACTGTTGGGAGAACCCACACTCCTAGGTAGAAACCTCCACTGTTGGGAGAACCCACACTCCTAGGTAGAAACCTCCACTGTTGGGAGAACCCACACTCCTAGGTAGAAACCTCCACTGTTGGGAGAACCCACACTCCTAGGTAGAAACCTCCACTGTTGGGAGAACCCACACTCCTAGGTAGAAACCTCCACTGTTGGGAGAACCCACACTCCTAGGTAGAAACCTCCACTGTTGGGAGAACCCACACTCCTAGGTAGAAACCTCCACTGTTGGCAGAACCCACACTCCTAGGTAGAAACCTCCACTGTTGGCAGAACCCACACTCCTAGGTAGAAACCTCCACTGTTGGGAGAACCCACACTCCTAGGTAGAAACCTCCCATTGTTGGCAGAACCCACACTCCTAGGTAGAAACCTCCACTGCTGGCAGAATCCACACTCCTAGGTAGAAACCTCCCACTGTTGGGAGAACCCACACTCCTAGGTAGAAACCTCCCACTGTTGGGAGAACCCACACTCCTAGGTAGAAACCTCCCACTGTTGGGAGAACCCACACTCCTAGGTAGAAACCTCCCACTGTTGGGAGAACCCACACTCCTAGGTAGAAACCTCCACTGCTGGCAGAACCCACACTCCTAGGTAGACACCCCCAGTGCACAACACAAACTATTAGGTGGACACCTCCAGTGCTGATGGAACCAACACTCCTTGATAGACTCTTCCAGTGTTTTTGGAACCCACACTCCTAGGTAGATAATTCCAGTGCTGGCAGAACCAAAACTCCTAGGTAGACACCTCCAGTGTTGGATGACTGGGGGAAATAAATAGCTATTAGATGTGGTTTATAGAATACATCTGATCCCTTTCCTTTCCCTTGGCTGACGGGGTCTGTGGGTACCTGAAAGCTATGAAAAAAGGGTGACTGTCATCTCAAGGTACCTGAAACCTTGTGCGTGCCTCATTACAGTCCATATATTTTTAAGATCACATTAGTCCATTGGCTGGTTCAGTCATTGTCTATGGCAAACCTTTGGAATCGATTCAGAGAAGAGCGAGCGCTTCTGTTAAACAAAGCAATATCCCCCTCCCCTCCTCCCTTCCATCAGAGCCCCCTTACATTTGAGTCCCCCAGCGATGGCGCATATGGTCTTTGGGGATAGACTTTACCCATCCAGAGGAGGCTGAAATCTAAGGTTACCTATAAGCATAATATGGTCAATTGGGACTCGTCGCACCTTATCCAACCATCTGAAGAGTCAACCATTCAATTGGTCAGCCCACTGATCATCTCACAAGACATATTGATCAGCTAGTTCGGAATACTCCTGTGTTCTGACTGGTTTGGGATAATTCTCCGATTGTGACATCACAATGAGACATAGACACTTGACCAATATGTGCATGTATGGTTCATAACTGATCAATGTAAAGAAAGATTGTAAATCCAGCTGTTTGGATCTTTTCATCTTCATCTAAACTCTATGTGCGGTTTTGTTGCAAATAACTAAAGTCTAGCTGCTTGTGATATAAGTGGAGATAACACCTATGAAAAACCATAACGGTATTAGAGGCTTGCCACCTCAGCCTGAAACCGAAATATAACAAATTGTGAAAGCTAAACAACAAACAAAAGCTAATAAACAAGCTAATTTAGAGCGAAGTGACAAAAACATTTGGAGTCCAGTCCACCCCCCCCGATCCATTTATACACCTTCTTGTGTTCCAGGTAAGAAGTGGGTATGAAGAAGCATGAGATCTCCACCCAGCATTCAGTATTTGGCCAATCGCCAGGACTGAACACTGTGTGGTTAGGAGAATTCTATCATTAGCCCTGTGTAAGCTTTCACACTATAAAACATGGAGCTTACACGTGGTGGAATCCAACAGAGGGGCGGGGGGGGGGTGACATTGCTCTCAACTTTCCCTCATTTGGAGGGACAGTCCCTCTTTAGAACATTTCTCGCTGTCCTTATTTCCTCCCATTATACTCTTCAGGGCTATACACACCGTCACCTGAATTTTACAGCCCATTTCTAAAATGTGGGCACAGCATGGAGCTGTAGTTTACAACGTTTTCTCCTCTGATCACAGCACAGAGAGAGTTCAGTGATTGGAGGGGACCCCCCCCCCATTCTTTCTCTTGTGCTCCATCTTCTTTGGTCTCCCAAAGCTGGTGGATGGCAATGCACATTTTTTTAAAGCGCAGTTGGGAGCTATGGGCACATGCCAAATGGCACCGCTTGTCAAACTGCATGTTGAGTTCAGTGCTGCAACTGAATGCAATGCACCGCGGCAGTGTCACATTCCAGAGTTAAATCGTATCGCCTCCTCGCTGCCTGTCAGATGCCCACTGGAAAGCTATCGGAACACAGATCACTCTTCAGAGGGCAACACAGGCCACTGCAAATGTGAAAAAGGCCCTTAACTCCTGCTGGGTATTTCCTCCGCTGTCGGATAACGATCTCTGTATTTTTATGTGTGTAACCTCCTCATGCATGTAATCTGCTGTTTTGGTTACTGTTCCTAAAAAGGACAACATTTTTTCAAGCGGCTCCAATAGAGTGCATTTGCGCTTCTCACTATAAATGGTCACCTGCTTACAGTGTAAAATATGCAAAAAACATGTGTCTGAATAGAAGAGGGTGTGTTGTGTGTTTTTTTTGTTTTGTTTTTTACAAATCTGAACATTGCTTTATTATCCGGGTCTAAAATGTACATAAACTCCTAGGCTAGGGGTTGATTTGCTAAAACTGGAGCGGCTGTGCATGGTAGCCAATCGGCATCTAACTTCAGCTGTTTCAATTACACTTTGACAATAAAACCTAGAAGTTGATTGGTTTATTTGCAGAGCTGCACTTTGCACTCTCCACTGTCTATAATAGTATCACGTTTATATAAAAAAGCTAGCGTCTTTTCTTTGCGTCCGCCCCATTGTTGGTTGGAGGCATGGCGCCCCATTGTTGGTTGGAGGCATGGCGCCCCATTGTTGGTTGGAGGCATGGCGCCCCATTGTTGGTTGGAGGCATGGCGCCCCATTGTTGGTTGGAGGCATGGCGCCCCATTGTTGGTTGGAGGCATGGCGCCCCATTGTTGGTTGGAGGCATGGCGCCCCATTGTTGGTGTCGGTTTAAGGAATAGTACCTCATTATTGAGTGTGAGAAATGGGGCTCCTAGAGCCAGATTAAGGCTAACAAAGGGACACATCTGGTCCGTGGGCCGCAGTTTGGAGATGACTGATGTAGGGCAATTATGCACATATGAAACTTTGTTAAAGTACAATATTTTCTGAATAATTTCAATCCAAAATTGTCATTTGATTGGCGTTTTTACCTTTTGCCTAGCAGAAAATTTACAGCACATTACACAACACCCTGCAAATTCCATAAGTTTGTACAGCAGTGGCCGTCCCTTCCATGTGACCATCTCTTTTCTAACCTCCCACCTCTCTTTTCTATTGTTATAAGCTGAAAACTTCCAGATTACAGGTCTGTATTGGTTAATGATTGACATGTATAAAAGCTAATCAATAACTCCAAATTCTTTGCAATATGTAATGATGCCCGTCTATACAATTTTATTGCTATTCTGGTGACTTTTGAAGGTATGTCTTATCTAGGAGCACATATGAGAAATGCCGCTTGTTACAATACGGGGAAGGAGCAGTTTACGAGCTTCGATTTTTATCTTGATAAGAGTTTCACAAACTCTACAAATAGTCTTGGCACTCATATCTCTCATTCCATCTAAAAAACTGTTAGTTTCGGTGATTCAGTTGTAACAGCAAATAAGGATGCACATATATAAAACAAAGCAAATCGCCACATTGCAAAAGTTAAGGTAGCAGAAGCGGCTCTCCAATTTAGGTGGTCGCCTAAGGCCTTGCGCTCACAGGGGCCTCGTGGCCGCCTAATTTGTCTGTAATCAATACTAATGTTGGCGGCATCGGATCTCTCTATCACCCCTCTCTTTCTCACCTCCCCCCCTCTTGCATTGGCTGAATATGTCTGATGGGTGAGGAGGGTTCCCTAGAAGTGGTGCTGATCACCTGTGTGCTAGGTCCGTGCATTTTCTGCAGCCATTTTTTCTTGCTTGAATTATTTTTCCCATTATGGGATCACTTTTATTCCTATTACAGGGAATGTAAACATCCCTTGTATTAGAAATATGGCATGACAGGTCCTCTTTACAGTGAGATATGTGATCAATAAGACCCCATATCTCACTTCTAGGCTGGAAAGCAGAGTATTGCGGGGCATTGCAGAGTATTGCGGGGCATTGCAGAGTATTGCGGGGCATTGCAGAGTATTGCGGGGCATTGCAGAGTATTGCAGAGTATTGCAGAGTATTGCACAGTATGGGTATGGAGCATTGTTAGTATGGGGCAGGGATGGCTGAGCAGGGATGGATCTGTGACTGCATTTGTCACAGAACCAGCCCACAGCACTCGTGCTGCATCCGCTCTCTCTCCTCTCCTCTCACACTGTACCGTTCGGTACAGAGAGGGGAGGGAGGAACCGGCGTCATCACATGACGCCGGTTTGTTTACAAGTGATCGCTCCGTCATTGGACGGAGCGATTACGTGGTAAACCGCCGCTATCAACGGCGATTTACCGTGATGTGCCGGGTCCTCCGGACCCGGCGGTCACGGACGTTCCCGTGTGCACGCAATTCTGGGAGGACGTCCATGGACGTCCTCCCAGAGTTAGGGAACCGCCTTGTAGACGTCTTTCGTCTATAAGGCGGTGATTAAGTGGTTAAATTTACTTCTGGGTCCAGCACTCCACCAACAACTATTTTAACATAGACCTTAGATCAGGAGTATCCAAACCCTTCAAACAAAAGGGCCACTTTATTGTCCTTCAGACTTTAGGAGGGCCGGATTGTGGCCAGTAGGGACAGAAAATGTCATAGGCCCACCATTAGTGAGAATAAATATGGCCTCAGGGTTGGTGGTCAATAGGAAGAGGAGTATTCCCCCTATTAGTATGAGGAATAGTATTCTATCATTGATTTTGGTGGATATATAAGATATAGTGCCTCATTGTTGGTGTCAGTGGGATGAATAGTGCCTCATATCAGTGGGAGGAATTGTGCCCCAAGGGCCGTAGAAAGGCTAGCAAAGGGCCACATCTGGCCCTCGGGCCGCAGTTTGGAGACCTCTGCCTTAGATGACAGTCTCCCAATCTGGCTCCAATGTCTTATGGGGCATCCACAGACGCTATTTCCCAGGGATCATTGTGAAACGGGATCAGGCTTTTTTTAAATGTGTGATCGCTATAGTTTTCCTCCTAGTAAAATGTCAGAAAGGTATCTGCAGTGCGTTTTCCCCGCTATGCTCCATGGACTAAATACAAACATGAATACATTTTGAGTATGGCCTCAAGTCAATTGTTTAAATAATCATATAATGTACCATCATCCAGAAATTTATAAAGAGAGAGGGGCCGGAGGATAGAATGCTAGTACCGCAAACCCAGAATAACTATCGCCCAGAAAAAGAATGTATATGGACTTTCTCGGTACTGATGACACAGGTAGATACAGTAAAAATTCATTTATTATGATACCGTGTTTCCCCGAAAACAAGCCCGGGTCTTATATTAATTTTGGCAACAAAAGACACAGTAGGGCTTATTTTCAGGGTAGGTCTTACCATGTGATGTGCTGTCTTTTCTCCCCCTCTCTCTCCCTGCCTGACAGGAATCCCCAGTGTAAACTGAGTTAAAATGCTTGTAAAATCCTACAATCCACTCCATTACAGTAGTATATAATGTATAATGTGTGTTTCTGTAATATAATTGTGCCAAATACCTTCGTTCAGCGCTTCTGTGACCCACCGGGGCTCTCTTTCCCACAATTATATTACAGAAACACATACATTATATACTACTGTAATAGTGGATTATAGGATGTTGCAAACATTTTAATCTAGGGCTTATTTTCAGGGTAGGGCTTATATTGCAGCCCCCTTCTGGAAAATAACGCTAGGTCTTATTTTCCGGGAAATACGGTACATAAAAAAAACAAAAAAAACAAACATGACTGGCTAAATCACCGAGATGGCCAGAAACAAAAATATATCTAAAACCAAAATGTTGCTCGTCTCAACGAGTTTGCTTAGGAAAAAAAAACTCTGTTGGTTACAAAGCTCAATGGCTAAAGCCCAGTTGCCAGACAAAGCTGAATGTTTTAAAGCAGTGAGTCAGACCCATTCCCCATCGTTCCTCATTTTCTGCCTGCTCTGTAAAGAGCTTCATTTAGAGACAGACGGTCTGAAAGCAGAACTGTTGCTGCTTTTGCTCTCCGTTTGGACAGCCCATAATGTTCTGTGAGTTGCAGGTCATGGGTGCAATTTATACAAGTGTTTGTAAATACATTTTAATGTGAACCATAAGAGCCGGTTCACACTGGGGCGGCACGACTTCGGGGGCGACTCAGCAAGGCGTCCCGAAGACGACTTCAGAGGCGACTTGCGAAACGACTTCTGTATAGAAGTCAATGCAAGTCGCCCCAAGCCGCCCCCGAAGTCGTACAAGAACCTTTTTCTAAGTCGGAGCAACTTGCGTCGCTCCTATTAGAACGGTTCTATTGAATACAATGGGACGCGACTTGTCAGGCGGCTGAGTCGCCTGACGAGTCGCCCCAGTGTGAACCGGCTCTAAGGCTCCATGCACACTGAAGCTGATAAAAGCTATAAAAAAACGCCAGTAGCTTTGCAGGGAAAAAAACGCCAGTAGCTTTGTTTTTTAGCGTTTTTGCAATAGCTTTAATCAGCGTTTTTCAGAGTAGTTTTTTTTTTTTACCTTTTTTTTTCAATGGATTAAAAAACGAAAAAAAAAAACGCTGGCACCTGCGTTTTTCAGCGTTTTGCATTTTTTCCCGCCAAAAAACGTCACTTTGAACGCAAATTCCGGGCGTTCAGTAAAAAGCCAATAAACTCCAAAGCTCATTAACACTAAAAAACGCCCAGGTGTGCATGGGCACATAGGCTAACATAAATTTCAGCTTATGGGCTTTTAAAAAAAAAAGCCAAAATGCCAATAAACTGCAGTTTATCAGCTTCAGTGTGCATGGAGCCTAAAACATGAAAAACAAAGAATATGGGATGGATATTATTCTTGTTTCCCATTTCAAGCTTTGTTCACAGAAAATAGGAAGTTATTCTGTGCGCTCACCTCTACCTAGTTCCTCCATGGAGAGATTCCTCTACAATATTTGTGGTATGAACAGGCGTGACACAGCTCTGTTGTTTGCCAGTAAACTGATAACATTGTGTATTGTGGGTAAGGGGGAAGTCTTGAATGCTGTAATGTGTTTTTTTTTTTTTTTTTTTTTATTAATTTTTATTTTATTATCCCAATAAATAACTCGGTGTCATCTATACCTGGACTTCTCCATGCCATCATTTTTAGAAATGAATACAATAAAGACATAAAACACATTGAGGCATTCTTATCAATAATGTCATAGTTGTAAAAACCCTATTTTTGGCACAAATGATGAATAACAGATCATCAAGTATTGTAGATGTCATTTCTAAAAAATATATATCTATATATAATGTTTGGGGTGTAGGCACTTGATTGGCCTGCACAGAGTTCTGACCTCAACCTAATAGAACACCTTTGAGATAAAGTAGAGCAGAGACTGAGGGGTCTCACTTTTAGTAAGGCCCCCTCACTAAAAGTGAAAATGTCCAAATTGGCCCAAGGTGTCGATATTTTGCGTGGCCACTGTTCTTTTCCAGCACTGCCTTAAGTTTTTTTGGGCATGGAGTTCACCAGAGCTTCACGGGTTGCCGCTGGAGTCCTCTTCCCCCTCCTCCATGATGACATCACGGAGCTGGTGGATGTTGGAGACCTTGCGCTCCTCCACCTTTCATTTGAAGATTCCCCACAGATGGTCAATAGGGTTTAGGTCTGGAGACATGCTTAGCCAGTCCATCACCTTTTATCCTCAGCTTCTTTAGCAATGCATTGGTCGTCTTGGAGGCGTGTTTGGGGTAGTTATGTTGGAATACTACCCTGCGACCCAGTCTCTGAAGGGAGGGGGATCATGGTCTGCTTCAGTATATCACAGTACATGTTGGCATTCATGGGTCCCCCCAATGATCTGTAGCTCCCCAGTGTCGGCAGCACTCATGCAGCCCCAGACCATGACACTCCCACTACCATGCTTGACTGTAGGTAAGACACACTTGTCTTTGTACTCCTCACCTGGTTTCCGCCACACACACTTGACACCATCTGAACCAAATAAGTTTGTCTTGGTCTCATCAGACCACAGGACATGGTTCCAGTAATCCATGTCCTTAGTCTGCTTCTCTTCAGAAAACTCTTGTGCATGATCTTTAGAAGAGGCTTCCTTCTGGGACGACAGCCATGCAGACCAATTTGATGCATTGTGCAGCGTATGGTCCGAGCACTGACAGGCCGACCCCCCCCCCCACCTCAACCTCTGCAGCAATGCTGGCAGCAATCATACGTCTATTTCCCAAAGACAACCTCTGGATATGACGCTGAGCACGTGACCTCAACTTCTTTGGTCGTCCATGGTGAGGCCTGTTCTGAGTGGAACCTGTCCTTTTAAACCGCTGTATGGTTTTGGTCACCGTGCTGCAGCTCAGTTTCAGGGTCTTGGCAATCTTCTTGTAGCCTAGGCCATCTTTATGTAGAGCAACAATTTAATTTTTAAAAAATTTTTTTTTTTTTTTTTTTATATATATATATATATATATATTCTCTCGTTCTCTCTTTCTCATATAATTATTATTATTTTATATACAATTTTTAATTCTTGTATTGAATTTTCTTTTTCTTTTTTTGTAATAATGATATACTAATAAAGCTTGTTATACCCACAGCTGTTCTGGAAACATCCTTCCCGCTGCTGCTTTATCAGGCCGCCCTCGGCAGGATCAGCTACGCCTGTTTTTTTTCTTCACCCTGTTGCCCGCATGACCGGGAGTCAAACCCTTCTGCCGTACTTTGCGGTGCAGCTCAACAAGATGGGCTCATTCCGGCGTCCCAGGCCGCGGTTCATGAGCTCCCCGGCTCTCAGCGACTTGTCGCGGTTCTACGCCAACCGCCAGGTCCTGCAGCTCAACTCCAGCGTCCTGTGGAACAGGTGCAGTATTTCAGACACGTAAATTTCATTTTAGAAAAAATATATCATTCTAGTTGAACCTAGTGATTTGCAGCAAGATTAAAAATGTTTGTTCAAAATTTAGGAAGGAACAAAAATAAAAACCTGGGGCCATATTCTGAGTAAAGTAATAATGAAGTATCTCAGGATACTCCATCGTATCTCTCTTTTTTGGCCCGCGTATCTATGCGACTGATTCTTAGAATCATTTTCGCATAGATACACTGAAGATCCGACATGTGTAAGTCACTTACACTGTCGGATCTTAAATGTAATTACTCCGCCGGCCGCTAGGTGGCGTTTACGTTCAGGTCTCATTTGTTTATGCAAATGAGCCTGATACGCCGATTCACAAACAAATTTGCGTTGCGTAACCGTCGCTTACGTCGTTTGCGTAGGCGTAAGGTTACCCCTGCTATATGAGGGGTAACCTTACGCCAGTCCCACGTATGCCATGTTAAGTATGGCGTCGGGTCCGCGTCGTGTTTTCCCGTTGGGTACGTCATTCTACTAAGTCGTTCTTGAATACGACTTTACGTCAATGACGCACACGTCGCCGTCATTGACGTTTTACGCCGAGAACTGGAGCATGCGCACTGGGCTATTTTAAGCCCGGCGCATGCGCAGTTCGTTATAATCGGGGGCGCGCTTAATTTAAATAGCAGCCGCCCCCTTGGATTTACGCAGGGATACGCCGGGCCAAATACACTACGCCGCCCCAAACTACGGAGCAAGTGTTTGGGGAATACAGCACTTGCTCCTGTAGGTTGGGGCGGCGTAGTGTAAATGGCTTATGCGCCGCCCGCCTAAAAAGTACCAGAATATGGCCCCTGGTCTTTAAAATTGTTTTTTTATGACATATTTTGTAACATAATTTATGCACAGTGTGGAATAGCAAAGGGATCAGCAGATTTCATGAGAGGTCTACTTTTTTAAATTTAATATTTTGGATGTGCATTCACAAAAAAGGGGGGTTGCCATCCGGGACCTCTGGGCCCTTTAATAAAAAAATAAAAAATAAATATATAAATATATATAACAAAAAAAAATATTATTATTAAAGGGCCCAGAGGTCCCGGATGGCAACCCCCTTTTGTTTTGTAATATTTTTATATATATATATATATATTACAAAAAAAAGGGGGGTTGCCATCCGGGACCTCTGGGCCCTTTAATAATAAAAATTTGTTTTATAGGCCCCAGATGGCAACCCCCCTTTTTTTGTAATTTCTTTTATATAATATATATATATATATTATAATTTTATAAAAGAAATTACAAAAAAAGGGGGGTTGCCATCCGGGACCTCTGGGCCCTTTAATAATAAAAATTTGTTTTATAGGCCCCAGATGGCAACCCCCCTTTTTAAAAATATATATTTTTTTCTTTTTATTAAAGGGCCCAAAGGTCCCCAGGGCCCCGGATGGCTACCCCGCTTTTTTATATATATTTTTCTTTATTTCTTTTTTTTGTAAAGGGGGGCCCCCCGCTTCTCAATTCGCGACAGCCCCCCCCCCCCGGGTTTTCTGTTCCAGGGGGCCCATGCCTGAAGCTGTGTAAGGGGCCCCTATAATTCCTGATGGCGGCCCTGCGTGTACCTGAAAGCCCTTCACCGGTTGTAAAAGTTTATACCAAGCTCATAGCAGCAGCAGCTGTGAGCTTGCTATAACCTCCTCAAAACCAAGATGTTTATATAAACGTACCTTGATAAACAAAGGGTTAAATAGTCTGCCTCCTATAGTAACTTATAGAGGCCAATCAGCTGCTTCTTTGGCTGCATTTCAGAAATGGCAAAATAGAACATTTGGCAAACAAGTATATATATATATTTTTTTTTACTGAAACCGCTGTGATCTGTGAACTATTTTAGGCTGCATTCGCACTTCAACATTCTGTAAATGTGTGAAAAACGCTTGTCTCTCTTGGGTTGCCATCTACTGTTAATTGCACTCCAAATGCGGCAAAAAAAGTTTGGCACGTGAAAACATGCAGCAAAACACGTGGCAAAGGTACATGAGCTACTTTGCCGCATTTGTCGGACGTAGGGTCCTACATGTACAACGCAAAAATGTTCGCAAATGTGGTGCGATTTCCACGTTTGCAAATCTCAATGTGAATGCAGCCTTAAGTTTTGTAAGCGTGTCCAAATTTTGCAAAACAAAACCAAATAAATTCCTAGCTCATCTTACCGACCAGCCTGCAACCAACCGAATTATTCTGTCTAACAGTAAATGAGTTAAAAACGGGGGCTTAGTTTGCAGACATTTGCAAATACAGTATTTTCTGCAGTCTTAAAGCAGAGCTCCACCCTAAAGTGGAACTTCTGCTGATCGGAACCCTCCCCCCCTCCGGTGTCACATTTGACACCTTTCAGGGGGAGGGGGGTGCAGATACCCGTCTAAAGACAGGTATTTGCACCCACTTTCGGCCACACAGTCTTGGGCAGACTGCGGGCAGGACGTCACCTCCCGTACCCCCCCCCCCCCGTTGTGTTCTGGGAACACTCGGCTCCCAGTACACAGCGGGAGCCAATCGGCAGGCGTAGTGCGACTCGCGCATGCGCCGTAGGGAACCGGGCAGTGAAGCCGGAGTGCTTCACTTCCTGGTTCCCTCACCGTTGATGGCGGGGGGCAGCAGAGTGACGAGCGATCGCTCGTCCTCTGCTGCAGATGCCGCTGGACTCCAGGACAGGTAAGTGTCCTAATATTAAAAGTCAGCAGTATAATGAATAGGTGGAGGGCAGGTGAGTCTGGAGGGTAATTTGTTTGGCTGTAGGCTGGTCGGTAAATTGAGCTGGGAATTTCTTTGATTTTGTTTTGCATGCGTCGCCCTTCCATGTGCTTCTTGCTGCAAAGACCAATTGTAGGTGGGGGTAGTGGGCGGCCATTTGTTTGTACTGATGAAACACCGGTGAGGGCATAGCCCCCAACTGTCCCTGATTTGGAGCAATGTCCTTCTGTCCCTCTTTTCTCTTCATTTGTCCCTCATGTTGGTCTGATCTCTATAGTTGTATATAAAATTCGCTTTTTATCCTTCAAAAAGTGTTTCCCAGTGCCAAACCTTTCATCCAATTTCTAAATTGCTGCATTTGTACAATTTAAAAGGCAATATGAAGGAATAGTAGTGGTAAAAAAAAAAGTAATTTTTTTGGTTAATTCTCCTTTAAGGGGGTGTGGCAGGGGGTGTGTCCTATTCCTACATATGTTTGTTAGTAGGTGTCCCTCATTCCCATCGCAAAATGTTGAGGAAGTATGGTGAGGGGATTTACTGGACGCCTTTGCGTTTGTCCGAAACACAAATGAGGTCACACTTAACCCCTTCAGCGCCCCCTAGTGGTTAACTCCCAAACTGCAATTGTCATTTTTATAGCATTTTTTGCTGTGAAAATGACAATTGTCCCAAAAATGTGTCAAAATTGTCCGATGTGTCCGCCATAATGTTGCGGTCACCAAAAAATCGCTGATCGCCGCCATTAGTAGTAAAACATTTTTTTTAATAAAAATGCAATAAAACTATCCCCTATTTTGTAAACACTATAAATTTTGCGCAAACCAATTGATAAACGCTTATTGCGATTTTTTTTTTTTTTATTTTTTTTTACCAAAAATGGGCTAGATTCAGATAGCCCGCCGTAACTTTGTGCGGGCGTAGCGTATCTCAGATACGCTACGCCGCCGTAACTTAGTGAGTCAGGTTCTGTATTCACCAAGAACCTGCGCCCTAAGTTACGGCGGTGTAGCGTAAATCTGCCGGCGTAAGCACGCCTAATTCAAATTGTGAAGAGGTGGGCGTGTTTTATGCAAATAAAACATGACCCCGCGTAAATGAAGTTTTTGACCAACGGCGCATGCGCCGTCCGTGAACGTAACCCAGTGCGCAAAAAGCCAATGCTTTCGTCGTGAACGTAAATTACGCACAGCCCTATTCGCGAACGACTTACGCAAACGATGTAATCGACGGAAAATTTGACGCTGGCCCGACGTCCATAATTAACATAGGATACGCCTCATATAGCAGGGGTAACTTTACGCTGGAAAAAGCCCAACCTAAACGACGTAAAAAAATGCGCCGGGCGGACGTACATTTCTGAATCAGCGTATCTACCTAATTAGCATATTCCTCGCGGAAATCGACGGAAGCGCCACCTAGCGGCCAGCGTAAATATGCAACTAAGATACGACGGCGTAAGACTTACGCCAGTCGGATCTTAGCCAAATTCCGGCGTATCTTGTTTTCTGAATACAGAAAGAAGATACGCCGGAGCATCCTAGAAGTTACGCGGCGTATCAATAGATACGCCAGCGTAACTTCTTTCTGAATCTACCCCAATAGGTAGAATACATATCGGCCTAAACTGAGGAAAAAAATTTTTTTTTATATATTTTTGGGGGATATTGCATTGCATTCTTTTAAAAAATTGTCGCTCTATTTTTGTTTATAGCGCAAAAAATAAAAACCCGCAGAGGTGATCAAATACCACCAAAAGAAAGCTCTATTTGTGGGAAAAAAGGACACCAATTTTGTTTGGGAGACACGTCGCACGACCGCGCAATTGTCAGTTAAAGTGACGCAGTGCCGAATCGCAAAAACTGGCCGGGTCCTTTTTACCTGCATTTTGGTCCGGGTCTTAAGTGGGTAATAAAAGAGCAGAAACTCTGCCGACTGCCATCATCCAATCATGTGCAAACAAAAATGCATTTTTTGCATGATTAGGTATCCTTTGCAAAGTAAAGCCTTACCTCATTTACTAAGCTCTGGAGCAACTGCACTTTGCAAAGTGCACAGCCTGTTTGTCTTTAGTAAATCAACCCAACTTTGTAATCTGCAATTAAAAAGTCGCCTGTTCGCAATTTTTAACATGCAATTCTACTTTAGTCAACATGACAGCCAGGCAACGATCTATTTCTATATATATATATATTTTTTTTTTTTTATTGTAATTTTTTTTCTTTAAACTACCTGCATGTTACAGTCCGATGAAACGATCCTATTCTAGAATGTTGGAAGTATTGCTGTGCTGTTGGAGGGACAGATGTGACACACTAATTTTTACTCGTGGTTTCCTTTCTCAGTGTGCAGAACGCCGTCATCAACGTGTTCAAAGGAGGGGGCCTGCAAGCCAACGAACTCTACACCCTGAACGAGAACGTCAGGTACAATATGGTGGGGGGCGCAGCTGGGGAATGTGGCTGCCGGTTCACACAGAGACGCCAGGCTTTGTTCTCACACATATGTGTGACTCTCACTTTCCTGCTAACTGCTCATTCAGGGACCCATAAGGGGCCACACCTTGGTCACATGACTGACCGAAAATGCAACTGGGGGGGGGGGAGCTCAATGGAAAGTTACAGGGGATGGAAGAAGACAGGACCGTGTGAAACTTTGCTGTATCAGAGATTAAAGCGGTGGTTCACCCTAAAAACTACTTTTTCTTATTCCACTGCCCCCCCACATTACAATCCGATTAAGGCTATTATTATTTTTTTCATGCTGTACATACCTTAGTACAGCATATTCACCCGTGCATCCGGGTTGCGAGTCCCGCGGGAGTGGGCGTTCCTCACATGCTGGTGATTGACGTTTTGCCCAAAAACGAGCTCCCCCCGTCGCGTAAGCCGCGTCACGATTGGCGAAAGGAGCCGAACGGCGATGCGCATGCGCAGTATAGCGTCGACTCGCCGTTCGGCTCCTTTCGCCAACCGTGACACGGCTTTCGCGACTGGGGGGAGCTCGTTTTTGGGCAAAACGTCAATCACAAGCATGTGAGGAACGCCCACTCCCGCGGGACTCGCAACCCGGATGCACGGGTGAATATGCTGTACTAAGGTATGTACAGCATGAAAAAAATAATAAGAGCCTTAATCGGATTGTAATGTGGGGGGGCAGTGGAATAAGAAAAAGTAGTTTTTAGGGTGAACCACCCCTTTAATTGTTAATCATGTGGGTGGTGTGCAGCCTATTGCATTAGGGTGTGCACCCCAGAACACAAACACACGTGTGTGTGTGTGTGTGTGTATCAGCACAGCAGTGGACAAGGTCAGTAGAGCAGTGGAGGGTGTCAGTCGTCTTTATTTTTTTAATTTTTAAAAACAGTTTTACAATCTATTTATTTTTTATTTTTTTGGGACTTTGGCGAATTATCAGGGGTCTAAACATGATGTCTCACTTCTGAGACAGAGAAAGGGACTGAGGACAGAGCCTCCCCAATCCTTTTCTCTGCAGCCTCAGCTGCACTGGACAGTGAATGAATGGGAAGCGCTCTGTACTGAGCGGCTTCCTGTTCATTCACAAACTTTAGTAGCTTTTCCTTTTTTACATTTTTATTTTATTTTATTTGACTTTAATTATTTTAACCTTGTTTCCCCCTTTCTGTAAAAATAAAGTCAAATAAAAAAATAAAACAAATAAAAGAAAAATATTTGTGTGTTGTCTTTTTTTTGTTAAAACCTTATTGGCTGTGAAAGAACATCAAGTAACAAGAAAAAATGTAAAATAAAGAAAGGAAAAGGGAAGAAAAAAAAACAAATAGGCTTTCACTTTATAATTATTTTAACCTTTTTTCCCCCCTTTCTGTAAAAATAAAGTGAAAGCTTATTTTTTTTTTTTCCTTTTTCCTTTTTTTATTTTGTTTGTTTTCTTGTTACTTGATGTTCTTTCACAGCCAATAAGGGTTTAGCAAAAAAAAAGACAACACACAAATATTTTTCTTTGATTTTTTTTTTTTTTCCCTGCATATTATTTTATAAAAAAAAGGGCAATAAAATGCATCCAAAAATACAATTTAAAAAGCATTGCAAAACAACAATGCTAAGTTTCTGTAAACGCATCTTTTGCTTAATTTTGCTTAAAGAGGATCTTCAGCCCCCAAATACTACAGCTGTTGACGTTTACTATTGGGGCACTTGGCTGTCCAGGGATTCACCCAAGCCGATTATTGAATTCGGCTCTTGGGTGTTAGCACCGCCATTTTGGGTAAGGGAACCCGTCAGTGAAGCCGTTTCCTGTTGTGCGAATTGCATTATGCTTTTCTTTTATTTTTAATGGCCTGGGGGCGTCAAGGGCTGAACTTCTGGCTGAGTGCGCTGTGGCAAACTCAGCAGGAAGTGAGAGCGGGTACCTGTTAAAAACAGGTACCTGCTTCCCCCAAAAGGTGCTCAATGTGGCACTGGCGGGGGGAGGCAGACAAGCAAAGTTTCCCCTGTTGGGTGGAGCTTTGCTTTAAAGTGACACCAAGACCCGGTTCACACTGGGGCGACACGACAGGCGGCTTAGCCGCCTGACGTGTCGCGTCCCATTCAATGCAATGGAACCGTTCTAATAGGAGCGACGCAAGTCGCTCCGACTTGGAAAAAGGTTCCTGTACGACTTTGGGGGCGGCTCGGGGCGACTTGCATTGACTGCTATACAGAAGTCTTTTTGCAAATCGCCTCTCAAGTCCTCCTCAGGACGACTTGCAGAGTCGCCCCCGTGCCGCTGCTGTGTGAACCGACTCTAAAGCTTCCATTTTTTTAAAATAACAAATGTCATACTTACCTCCACTGTGCAGTTCGTTTTGCACAGAGTGGCCCCGATCGTCCTGTTCTGGGGTCCCACAGCGGCTCTCGCAGCTCCTCCCCGTAAGAGCTAACCCCCTCTAGGAAGCTCTCTCTCTCTCGGGGGGGTTACCTTGCGGGCACACTCCCGTGCCATACAATCGGCGTCCATAGCCGCCGATTGTATGACTCGGCCCTGCCCCCCGATGGCCGCGTCATTGGATTTGATTGACAGCAGCGGGAGCCAATGGCTGCACTGCTATCAATCTATCCAATGAAGAGCCTATCGGGCATGGGGAGAACGACACATGATCGCGCCCTCGGAAATTCGGGGCTCAAGCTTAATGCATAGGATGCATGAAGGTGAAAAAACACGAAGGTTTACAACCCCTTTTAACTCTGAATTCTAGGCAGATAGTAAAGACACAAATGGGGGGGGGGGAAATGTATATATATAATTTTTTAAATAGGTGCAGTGTAAGTATTTGATTCCGACCTGATATCGGGCTTTCGCAGTCCCTATACAGCAGGGCTGGAGTATGAGGAAGAAGCAGAGCAAGGAGCAAATCGGCGATAGGATGGTTGGAGCGAGCGGAGTGATAAAGAGATAAAGCTCACCACTTTGCTGTTTCTCTTTCCACTGTCCAGTCACAGGCAGGGGGCTCTTCCGGGATGACTTGGGCTGAGGAAGTGGGTTGATTGATGCTAGCCCACAGACTGAGAACATCTAGGCCCTCTTGACTAGGCTAAGGGGAGAGTCCTTAACTGTTTCTAAAAATGCATGTTTGGTACTTAATAAAGATTTGATGCTCTGCATGTTTAACCCTCAACACCTGTGTGGCGTGTCTCGTGATTGGGGGAGGGTTAAGGGCTGGTTATGGCGAGTTTGCTGGTTGCGGGTGCGTTTGGAGGACAGGAGACACGGGTCTGGCGGAGGTTCCCATAAGGGGTATTCGAGATCCGTCACACTTGGGCTCAGAGGAAGTGGGTTGAACGATGCTAGCCCACAGACTGAGGACATCTATTGGCAGAAAAAAATACTTTGAGGAAAGTGTCTGGATTGAAGCTAAATATTGCCACAAAATAGTTTTTCTTTTATTTTCATCTTATTTTTGCCTGTACTTTCATGGAAATCTAAATTTTGAGGCGGACTCAATTTCTCAAAAATCACTTTGCTCATCCCCTAGCTTTTAACATTACACACCAAGGGCCAGGTTCTCAAAGGCGTTACGACGGCGCAACGCCATTTGCGCCGTCTAAGTCCTAATCTGGCCCGGCGTATCTATGCGACTGATTCTTAGAGTTACACATTGATACCCATTAGATCTGACAGGCAGAAGGCTCTTATGCTGTCAGATCTTAAATGCAATTTTTTTCCCGCCGCTAGGTGTCGTATCGTCGTCTTCCCTGTCGCCTATGCAAATTAGCTAGTTACGCGAGATTCCCTAACGTACGTGCGGACGACGCAGTGATTTTACGACGTTTCTGTAAGCGTAAACTTGCCCCTGCTATAATGAGGGGCAAGTTTACGTAGGTCCGTCGTATGCCATGTTGAGTATGGCATCGGGTCAGCGTCGGCTTTTTCCGTCGTTTACGTAAGTCGTTCGCGAATACGACTTTACGTCAATGACGCTCACGTCGGCATCATTGACGTTTTCCGTCGTGAGCTGGAGCATGCGCACTGGGCTATTTTTCCGCCCGGCGCATGTGCAGTTCGATCGTCGCGGGGGCGCGCTTAATTTAAATACAAGCCGCCCCCTTTGAATTCCGCGGCCTTACGCCGGGCCAATTACACTACGCCGACGCAAATTACGGAGCAAGTGCTTGGAGAATACGCCACTTGCTCCCAGTAATTTGCGGCGACGTAGTGTAAATGGCTTACACTACGCCGCCACAGATTCTACAAGAATCTGGCCCCAAGTGTAGTAGATTGTGACTCGCTGCTGTACCACGACCAGATGAACCTTCACAGATATGTATTCATGCACTTCTTCTTTTTTACTTTGAATTCTTTTTTTGCAGACAGTTGCTGAAAAGCGAGCTGGGCTCATTTATCACCGACTATTTTCAGGTAAGCAATGTAACCGCTTGGAGTAACTAAACTCTCGAGTGGAGACCTGCCGGGTTTTCACCTAGTCATTTTACAGCGGCCTTGCTCCCTCAGCCCACAGTTTAGTGATTATGAATCAGACGGCGTGAACTGTAACAACGCTCCTATTTGTGGTCGCCGCCGCTCTCTGCATCTTGGTTTTGTTTTTATTGTACGCGTCTCTTCCAAGGCTGCATTCTGTGTCCCTCGTGCGTTTCATAACTTGTACAGCGTGCTGTAAATAATGATGCTCGGTCAGCGGTTTGCTTCTTTTTTTTTTTTTTTCTTTGTTGTTTTGGAAGCATTGTTTGCAATTTTTTTTACGTTTCTTTAGATCATGCTTATATATACGTGTTTGTTATAAGTCTAGGTGCATTTATGGTTTTAACCAACTGCTGTCCTGAGAAATTTTTTTAATTTTTATGCACGTTAAAATCAGGATTTTGCTATAAAGTTACTTAGAGCCCAAAACATAATTTTTTTTTTCTGCAAGCAGAGTCCCTAGAGAATAAAATGTCCTCATTCACAGTACACACGGTTGGACCATTGGTTGGCGGCACCTAGCAGGTATTGGACATGCCTACCAAGTGCTCCCTTTTTTAAGCTTATCCTTGGTAAAAAAAAATGTACTGTATACACACTGGGCATGTTATGAATGACAAACTGTTGTATCTGCAGAATCAGCTGCTCTCAAAGGGTCTGGCCTTCATGGAGGAGAAAATCAAGCTGTATGAAGGTGAGCCACAACAAAAGCATGGTAAACTTTGTGCATTATGGAAAAGTACAATGCGAGGGCTGTACTTAAGGTAATGCAAAAGTGGGCATCGCTTGCATGGGTCATTTAATTTTCACAGGTAGTGTTGCTCACGAATATTCGCATTGCGAATATTCGTTACGAATATGGCATATTCGAATATTCGCGAATAACTCGAATTTCGCGGCCAATATTCGCTATTCCGAATATTCTTATTTTTTCAATATTCTTTTTTTTTTTTTCTTTCTAAAGTGTATTTTGTGCGTGTACTCGAGAGAAGAGCCGGACTGCAGGAGTTGGGAGTAGGCAGGCCTCCCCCAGAGGCAATCTGCCACCTTTCTCCATGCCCCGGGTGGCAATGGCGGGTGTGTGAGGGGGTCCTCCCACACAGCCCGCCCTACCTGCTCCGCTTTGAAGCCCAACGGGGCAGAGGGACTCCCTATAAGGGAGTGAGAGGATCTAGCCCGCTCAACCAACCCCGTTAGTCCTTCGCCTCTCTTTTTAGAGACCGCGTGGTCAAAGTGCGTTCATGTTAACCCAATTTCGAGTGCGTGTAAGTGTGGTGGTTTTTGTGGGAGGGGGGTGGGCGTACTAAGCGCAGGCTTACCTCGCATAGCACACCCACCGGGAGTCGGGCTGAGACCACCAAACTCAATTCACATGTAGCCGAGACCGGGATCCAAACCTCTAGCTGCAGAGGTGAATGGCTTGTCAGCGCAGTGCCAATCGCGTTGAGCCACCACAGCTCCTTCAATTTTATTTTTAAAACAGATCACATCCTAGAGATCTCCATCGACGTCTAAAAGCATTGCTGGTATGATTAGAGACCCTGGGCCGAGTAGCTAAGCTGAGGCGATCCTTTTACGTTGCCGAATATTCGCAATCGCGAATATTCGATTTCCGAATATTAGCGAATACTTTCTCCGCCCTTCTTTTGCATCAGAGCCAATCAGAGTTCTCCTACCACCGTTGTCATAGGAGAGAGTGGAGTGTTTCTGTGCGTTTTTCCAGTGTATCACATCTTCAAAGAATTTTCCATCTTTTGTCCCGTGTCATCATCATTTGCATTTCACCTCTTTAATGAGAATAATAACTGTTTAACATAAAGACATTTAAGAGATGTCAACGTAAACAGTTTACTTGTATTTTCCAAATCTATGGTTATTCAATATTTATTAAACTAATCAATATACAAATTGGTCAACCCTCAAATCTATATAATAATGTATTTATTTTATTAATACCTTGTTAGTTGCAGGGTCCATTACGTAAAACCACACTTTTTTCCAAAGGGCAGGTGAAATTGAATGTTTCAAAATTTCGCAATCAATTTCGCATTCGCATTAGCGAAATTTCGCAATCAGTTTCGCAGTCGCATTAGAGAAATTTTGCAAAAAAAATTTTTTGATAAAATATCACGAATATTCGATTTTAGCGAATATTTCACGAATATTCGGCTATTTATTCGTGATATATCGCGAAATCGAATATGGCGTATTCCGCTGAACACTATTCACAGGTTGGTAGAGCAACACTTTCTCTATGGTAACTCTTCTTCTTTCGTTGCAGGTAAATAATGGATTCCAATCAGAAGCAACAACATGTCGCCATTGAGTTCTTGATGAAGGAGGAGTACAGGCGATCCAACATCTCACAGGAGGCTACACAATGTTTTACGGAGATGGCACCATAGACCAGCAATTTCTTGCCATTGGTGACCCTTGTGAACGGTGTCACCTGCGTAAACATTCTGTAGCTTTGGTCGGACAGCCTGCACTCCTCCTTCATCGAGAAGTCAATGACGGCTTGTTTCTTCTGCTTGGAATCATTTATTTATTTGAATGACCTACAGTATGCAAGTTAATAAAAAATGTTATGCCCACTCTTACTATCATAACAGCCCTCCTATATCAACAAAACATGCGATTACTACATCTTAAAAGCGACTTGGTAACCGATTGCGGGCCACAATGAGCGGAGCGTACTCTATAGAGCCCACTCTAACACGCATGCTCAGAATCAAGTCAAGGCATGCTCGGAAGCATTGAACTTAATTTTTCTCGGCCCGTCGTAGTGTTGTACGTCCCCGCGTTTTGGACGGTCGGAATTTGGTGTGTATGCAAGACAGCTTGAACGGAATTCCGTCAGAAAAATCCGTCTGAGTTTATCCCGACGGAAATTCCGATCGGGGGCGTAAGTTCAACTCGAACATTGAGTGTTCATTTGTTCGCAAACGAACCAAACATATGGTGCATTTGCGGCAAATTCAAGCGCTGCGGAGCACCTCATAATGCACTGCGAAATCGCACTGCGTTGGCGGCTGCTGATTGGCCAAAGCATGCACCTGATTTGCATGCTTTGGCCAATCACAGCACGATATGCTGGGAGAGCCATGATTGGTCAAAGGCAGGGTGTTCGGCCTATCCTAGTGCTACCCATATATATCTCTATCTCTATCTCATAGTAATTTTAAATTCCAGTACAAGTAAAGGTCTTTTAATCTTAAAGTCTCTTTTATATATTGCTTTCTAGGTGAAAACCGTGTCATGATTTTAGCAGAATTATGGGACCACTTCTTCATGGAAATCCTGCCAACGCTGCAAGCAATATTTTATCCCGTTCAGGTAATGTTCAAACATTTCTGTAGGTCAAAGGGTCACTAAAGGAATTTTTTTTTTTTTATAGCTAAATAGCTTCCTTTACCTCACTGCAGTCCTGGTTTCATGTCCTCATTGTTCGTTTTTGCTCTGATGTTGCTGTAATTCTGCTCTGTTCTGGACACTTCCTGGCTGTCTGTTTCCTGATAACCACAGTACTGGGAGATTCTAGTTTAGTTTTCCAAACCAATACTGCTCTATGGGTCTGTCTAGCACAGAGGCATCAAATAACATGCAAAAACGAAACTGAAACTAGGAGGTACATTATATGATTGAATTTAATCTATTTTTAATCGTTTTTAAAAGGAATCAGTTAACTATTATGTCTCTATACCCTGTAAAGTCATTTTAGCTAAAACATTTTTTCCTTTTAGTGACCCTTTAAATATAAAACCCTATTTACAGAAAAAGAGAAATGGTATACAAAACCACAAGGATACATCATTTTATATGATAAGAATCTTTATTAATACCATAAAAAATGATATACAAACGTTGTGATTCCATTACATAAAAAAAAAAATTCGTTGGTATTAAAAAAAATACCTGTTGCATTGCTATTGACTTCTATCGACTTATTTTTTTTACAACACGCAAAACATACAACAAGCTTAACACTAATATATCGGAATGTATATTTATACATTTTTATTTCAGACAATCCCCAATAATATCAAAATATAAAAAAAAAAAATACACAATAAAAAAATGTAAACATAACCAAACCCCCCCAAAAAGGGGAAATTTTTGGGGGAACTTTACCTCCCTCCCTCACACCTCCAAACTATCACTGTAGAACCTCCCATTCCCTCTACTATATTTTTACCATCTTCATTCTATACTATTCTATCTGGAATCAAAGAAAATGAGGCCGATCCTGGAGGAGTTAACCACGGACCCCACAACTTTAATATATCTGGTGTACCCCTATTACGATAGGCCTGTCGTTCCATTAAAATTGTCTCATTCACTTGGGAATGCCACTCCTCGAATGCTGGAGGACATCCATTTTATGTCCTATTTTTCAAAATGCACCCTACTGCAGTGCATAGATGCAGGGCCCCTTACACAGATTCAGGCATGAGCCCCCCTGGAGCAGAGAAACGGAGGGGGTGCCGTAAATTGAGCCATGCGGGTGGGGCGCTGCTATAAAAAACAAACAAAAGGGGAGGTTTTGGCTGGGCCCCTTACAGGTGTACTGCCTGAACGCCCCTGATGGCGGCCCTTTATAGATGGAAGCAAACACTATCTGTGGGGAAGTAAGACACAGGCATTCTAGTTGGTTGCAGTATGTGCATTAAAATTCAACCTTGCACTGTAAACGGGCCCTGTTCTGTTTTCAAGTACTGCTTTTTGCATTAACATGCCTCCTTAGACCCAGCCTGTTCGGACCTGCTGATTTGGCGCCATCCACAGGCAGCTTAACTCTTAAAGAAGACACAGAAGTTGAATCGAATGCAATTTTATTTCAACCAATTGCAGTACATTCTTTTGAAATGTAAGAAGACAATGGGGGTTGATTTACTAAAACTGGAGAGTGCAAAATCTTGTGCGGCTGTGCATGGTAGCCAATCGGCTTCTAAATTCAGCTTATTCAATTAAGCTTTCACACAAAAAAAATGGAAGCTGATTGGTTTCTATGCACAGCTGCAGCAGATTTTGCACTTTCCAGTTTTAGTAAATCAACCCCTGTGACTATCCTAAGCCTTGTCTTTTTTTTTGAGCAACTAACATTATTTGATGAAAAATCTAAGCTAGGACTAAACTATCTAGCCCTAAACAGGAGGGGAGGACAGAGTAAGATGCCAAGATCACATTGGGAAACAAGTTGCCATGACCCAAAACCACCATTAGATGTCAGCGTACTACGAAAAAAATAACCACATGCAGTTCAATACATTGAAGTGGAGCAGAACAGGCTAATTAAAGGAGAAGTCCGGCCTGAGCTTTTTAGGCTGGACTTCTCCTAAGGGCTCTTTAACACTGGCGGCCCGTTCAGGTCCGCCTGCCAGTTTTTTAGGCGGACCTGAAAGGGGACTCCGTGCTCCTCTATGGAGCCGCGGATGTCAGCGGTGACATGCCCGCTGACATCCGACACGCTCCGATCCGCCAAAGTGTGACGGAGGAAAAACCTACTTTTCCACCCGTCGATCGGATTGAGTGAACACAGACAGACTGTCTGTGTCCATCCGATCCCCCCATAGGGGAGAGCGGAGAAAAGACAGGGCGGTCCCTGCACAGTGTGTGGGGACCGCCCTGTCATCCGCCGGCTCAGCAGGGATCAACGGAGCGATCCCCGCTGAACAAGCGGAGGTTCACGGGACGGATCATTACTGATCCGCCCCGTGTGAAAGGGGCCTAAGGGTCACAGGAGTGCAATTAGTTTGTGGTCTGAAGTCCGCTCTCTGCTGACGTCACTGGAATCAGTCCAGGCAATGCGTCATCCCGACTTCGGAAGTCTGGATTCTTCAGGTGCCTGGACTGATGTCAGTCTCAGCCTCTCAGCGAGCCACTGAAACAGCCGCTCCTTTCCCCTCCACAGCTCGGCGATCCAGTGAGCATAGAGGAGCAGAGCAGGAGAGACGCTGATTGACAGTCAGCAGCTCTCCGCTCAGGAAGCCGAGAGAACCGAGCCATCAGCTATGTTCAATCGCTCGGTTCTCAGTGTAGAGGGGACAGATGCTGCACCCACCTAGGTAAGTATGATTCCTTTTAAATAAGTCACCGTCTATTGCAGATTAAACCCCAAAGCCTCCTAATACAGCTAGTCCAGCCAGGAGTTGGCTGTTTACCCCAACCAACTCTATACAGTCCCTGTACTATGGCGATTAGACATCATAACGAGAGAATCAAAGTTCTCATCGTAATATAATTATAGCAGCGTTGCCGTCTATGGAACGCAGGAATAGATGCGCTATCATCATAGAGTTGTGTGCGCACTGCAGTCAATTTTTGTGTTGCTGGATAGAATATCTATGGGATTGTTACATTTTGTACAAATGGCTGCACACTACAAGGATGCAGTGCTCTAGCAGATGTCCATTGTGAGACGCTCTGAACTTAAAACAAAGGCTGATTCTGTGGATTTGTTGTTTCTTGTTAAACAGTTTGATTGTTCCATTTGTATCAATCGGCTACATGTTACAAGAACATAGAGCTATGGTTGGCTATTGTGGAGAGAATCGAACTATATCCCCCCCCCCTTTTCCCCCCATTACTGCAAAGCAGCTGAGCCCAAAGAACTGATGAAGTATCTCTGCCTGAGTTCCGTGGTTTATACCGCTGATATAGCTGTGTTATGATGGGAACTTGATTTTATATTATCCTGATGCTTGATTGCCCATAGTACAGGGACTAATATGTGTTGTAATATGTTGGGCGATTTATGTGGGATGTCACCGTATTTATCGGCGTATACCGCACACCTTTTCCCCCTTAAAATAAGGGGAAAATCGTGGGTGCGCGATATACGCCGATACCTGCTTCCCGCACTCAGTTTGAATGCCTGCGCCGACATATACCGAATACAGTACACTCGGCTACATTCGGCCAGGCTCGGCTTCGCTCGTGCTCACGCATAAACGTCAGAGCGTGAGCACGAGCGAAGCCGAGCCTGGCCGAATGTAGCCGAGTGTACTGTATTCGGTATATGTCGGTGCAGGCATTCAAACTGAGCGCGGGAAGCGGCAATTCGACGAGGAGAAAAATATGGCCGTCTTTCCCGGGTCGAATTTCAAAGTGTAACGGACATATGCATGCTGCCGGGACAGTTATAATCTTCATGCAGGGAGGACTACAAGGAACTGCATGGCTTGTCACAATTGGATGTACCACATTGTATTCTGAGCTCAAAGGGTTAATTGGACAAGTCTCTTTCATTGCTGAATGCTAATGTTCCCTTCGCATAGCTAATGAGAACTCTCTCTTGTGTAGGTAACAGCCCCCCTGTGAGGTGTATGCTGATGGGGTTTATGTGTGAGTGATAATTGCTTTAAAGGTTAATTGAATTCTATTGAGAAAGGAATGTGCCTGGCCAGAAAATGTTAAGTGGTTTGCGGTGCCGAAGCGTCTAGAGACTGGTCAAGTGATTAATTCAAGGAGATGTCATTGTTTCAGGGGGTCTGTGTTGAAGCCCCCTACTGGGTGAAGGGGGGGGGCGGAAACTGTCATTGTTCTTGTAACAGTTGTAAGCAGATATAAGCAGGTGAAATATGCCAAATAAAGTCAGTCTGCTTGACCCTTCAACCGTAGCCCGTCTCGTTTCTTGAAAGGGCGTTCGATGGGATATACCGGCGGTACCTGCATATCGCAGCTTGCCAGGGAAAAGGACGTCTCCAACGGCTGAGACCCTCACACTACATGGGTAGCCGTTACACGAATTTTTTAATTTTTTTGCGTAAGACGTCCGGGAATACGAACGTACGCTACGCACGTCGCCGTTCAAAAAAATTACGGCACTTCGCGCAAAGCAAGGCGGGAATTTCAAAACGAAGCATGCGCAGTACGTCCGGCGTGGGAGCGCACCTAATTTAAATGGTACACGCCCCATTTTAATTAGGCGGGCTTTCGCCGGACGCCGCCGCCGTAAGTTTTCACGCAAGTGCTTGGTGAATCAGGCACTTGCGATGAAAACTTGCGGTGGTGTAACGTATATACGATACGTTACGCCGCCGCAATTATATGTGAATCTGGCCCCTAGTTCCTTGAGAACAATCTACCGAGTTGGCCAGAACTAGTTCCTTGAGAACAATCTACCGAGTTGGCCAGAACTAGTTCCTTGAGAACAATCTACCGAGTTGGCCAGAACTAGTTCCTTGAGGACAATCTGAGTTGGCTCAAACTAGTTCCTTGACAGTTCACAGCTCTTACTGGAGCTCTTTCCATATATGTGGAGGTTAAATCTATTTTCCTCCAGACATAAAGAGTGCCCCCTTGTCCTCCTGTAATGACCTGAAAGTGATAACTATACACCAAGCTCACTACAGTATATAGATCATCCTTATTTTATTGGCAGCAGCGGCAGGAACCCCTATGGATTCTCATGGCTGGATTCACAGGTGGTTGTGGACAGTTGAGTCTGTTTGGCTTGTACAAAGCACTGACAGGCTGACATTGGCTGACGCAATCGTACAATGTGGCAATTACCTGCGATTAGAAACAGATGATCACTCCTGGACGCAACTGTCCACAACCACTTGTGAATTCAGCAGCAGGAATCTGCTGAATTATTGTCACAGCTGGCAATAAAAATACCGTGTCCATGAGGTCAGTTGTGTTTTTTTTATCTCAATGCACCAAACCCACATGTCTGACTTTGTCTTATTTAAAAACTGCATGTTCCCATCTCTGTGCTGCAGTGAGGTGCATTTAAAAAATAAATACATGTTCATTTTCTTCTGCGTTTTAATGCGTTTTGAGGCCCATGAAGTCAAGGGTAATGCATCAGGTCGCATGTTTTGACAACCGACACTCACAAGGGTTAGTCAATGGCTGTTTACTCTATCCACTCCAACTTCTAACTTTTAAAAATGCATTGGAAACTTGCAATAATTCATGTCAATAATGCATGCCGACGCACATAGGAAATGTAGGAGGACACATGACAACACACCTGGCCGACGCTCCAAAAAAAAGAGCAGCACCTAATTAGCCGCTAATATGCGTTTGTGTGATGAGATCATGACTTTTGCATATTATTTTATATAGAATTAAAAAATAATTGTGTAATTTATAGGGCCGAAACAACTAATCGATTTATGAAATTAATCGTTAACCATTTTTATAATTGATTAATCAGCCAATAACATAATGGGGGTTAAAAAAAATTAATTAGCCCTTTATAGTACAAAAAGAGCAAATCTCTACTGTAAATATTACTTTCACTGTCCCAATGTTAAAAAAAATAACCCCTTACGGTAGTGATTTATTTGCTCTTTTTGTACACATTTTAGTTTTTCTTTCACACCCTGTGTTACAAAACATCTCATGTCTTTGGTGCTTTTTGCAGAAACACACTACAGTGCATTTACTTTACATGGTTTCCTATGGGACACGTTCACATCCATGTTTTGTTCAGCTGCTGCATATTTGGAAAGGGCAAGGACTTTTTTTTTTAACGCTTTTGCGTGCCATTTTGGTTCAATATACTTAAATGGAAAAGCTGCAGAAAAGCATGGAATGCGTTTTTGTGGCAATTTTTATTTTTTTTAATCTGCACAACAACAAGTTGGCCAAAAAAAATGTAAAAATGCAAATCGCAGTTTACGGGGCAAATTGGCAGCGAATTGATGGGCACAGTGGCTGCGTTTGGCATGGCACAGTGGCGACAATGGCATGGCACAGTGGCGACAATGGCATGGCACAGTGGCGACAATGGCATGGCACAGTGGCGACAATGGCATGGCACAGTGGCGACAATGGCATGGCACAGTGGCGACAATGGCATGGCACAGTGGCGACAATGGCATGGCACAGTGGCGACAATGGCATGGCACAGTGGCTGCATTTGGCATGGCACAGTGGAGACAATTTTATGGCACAGTGGCAGAAATTGATGGGCACAGTGACTGCGTTTGATGGGCACAGTGAGGCTGCAGTTGATGATTTTTTTTTTCGTTTGTTTGCGCCCCCCCAAAAATGTTGAGCACCAGACGCCACTGGATGGGAGCTATGATAGTATTACAAGTTGGAATGGTGTACTCCAATGTTTCTCAACTCCAGTCCTCAAGTACCCCTAATGGGTCATGTTTTCAGGATTTCCCTCAGATGAAACCGCTGTGGTAATTACTAAGGCAGTGAAACTGATCAAATCGCCTGTGCAAAAATAATGGAAAGCCTGAAAACATGACCTGTTGAGGGTACTTGAGTTGAGAAAAATTGGTGTACTCAACCTGTCTCAGCACAACTCTCTAGCAATAAATATCTAGTGTTTCCTTTTTTTGAACTTTAAATGTTTTGTCTACTCCATATATATATTTTGGGCCTCAACCTTTCTGTCATCTACCAACATCTACAGGTTCCGAAAAGCAATGGTTAATGGGACTACAGGAGTTAAGATGACATAATAACTGAGAGCGGGTAGAAGTTGCCCTCATTAAGACCTATATGTATGGAGATTGAAGTTATTAATTAACGTTACACCAAATTTTCCTTTTGTGGTTTCACTAAATTGCTGTATTATGTCTCAAATGTATTAATGATTAGCAGCTGTCGTGAACACTGTTGCCTCTAGGGGACCAGCATTCTTAATAGAGTAGAGAATGTAGAAATGTATAATGAAAGCCTAAGCTGAATGCATGATTATCGACATGTAACAACTAGAACCTGTGAATTACTAATTACTTCCAGTAAAAATGGCAAAAATTCTACTCCAGTTTACTTTTAATCACCCAATCCAGTGCATCAGTTTTTTAGACTTCCACCGTTTTTCTATGACATTGTGTATTATGCAACCTCCCTCTAATGCTCCAGTGTTTGAGGGCTAGGCTGTGGTGGGCTCGAAAGAAGAGTAGTATTGTGGTTAAATGTCTTATTTACAGGGTTATGTAGCTGGAGGCTGCTTGGGGCACACAGGAATCCTGCCTGGGTGCCAATTGCTGCATGAAGTTCTTGGGCTGAGAACCAGACTGGTGGGTTGACTATCAACACAAAGTGCTGTTTTGGTAATGATTGCTTCTTCAGACACCAGATGATGCGCGAGGAGTCATTGAGCACCGCCACTGTCCACCTCACAGCGGTGCATGAGACAAGCTTGTATATTTTCCAGTAGCCTTGTATTTGCGTGTCATTGGCAAGGGATCAAGACTGGGAAGACTTTGCCAAGAGCTCTAAAAAGTATGAGCAGTCATGCACTATAGCAGGCCATAAATGGATAGAATTTTCGAACTAAAAAAGTCTTAGAAAAATTTGTATGAAAGGTAAAAGGTGATTTCATGTGTGACTCATTCCTCTGTGTAACAGACTGTTGAAATGATTAGATAAGTGGCTCATGTTAATTATTCTGATTGTTTCATTGTGGTAATTACCACTTCTATATGCGGGGCCAAGCTGTCTAGATAACGTATTCTGTTACAACTAGTAATTAACTTCACTGATGTCATTATCTAAAGAAATGTGTCTTCAGAGTCGGCGCCGAAGTGTCTACATCTGTATGGAAGCCCCCAGTGTGTGAAAAGGGGGTGGAGATTTCATTGTTCTTTGATTGAGGATTAGCTTGTAAACTGGATATATAACTAGCAGCATGCTGCCATTAAAGGGTGTCTTGTTCCAGCAGTAAGCTTGGCTCATGTGTGGATTATTGGGCGATCCCAGGAATATTCCTCCTCGTGGAATATTGGGTGACTTTCTTTATGGGAAAAAGGGAAGACTTGGACGGGGATACCTTCTACTACCGTCACAGACATTTTGAAAGATTTTGTTTGCTTTAACATTTGATTTTTGGAATGAATGGACTTTACTAAAAAAAAAAAACATGTAACACTGTTAGAAATGTGTTCTTTCTAGAAGAAATTTCCATCCTGCACCTTCTAATTTTCTCGTCGCAGTGGACAAAAAAATAACTTTCACTTGACCCACTAATGATTAGAAGAAATAATTAAACTATTTTTAGAACTTTTATTTTACCAAGATTTTTTTATTTTTTTTTTGAGATTCTACTCATCTGTGGCAAGCTTATGCCACAGCCCCCAGGAAGAAGTTGTTCTGCAAGTCCAATGAGGCTGAATTTTTTTTGACAATGACTCTACTATGACCGAATATGTCAGGACCTGGGCTCGAACCTGCTTCCGACTGAGCTATCTGGGATGCTGGACAGCTCCCTGCCTGATCTATTGAACAAATCCTATCTAATCCATTGGACAACTCTGCCTTGTGTCTTGATTGCTGTTGAACCTTGAACTCCTTGCTTCAACCATTAACTTCCTATAAAAGCCTTGCCTCTGCACGTCCTCTTTGCCAGGTTATTGTGCCTTCTCAGCCAGTGCCTTGCTATTTGACTTCCCTGCTGCCATCTGTATTTCACTACCACTCTTGATTAATCTTTGGCTTGTTCCTTGACTGCTCTACTACCTGATGCCAACCTGCAACTACTCGTTTTCGACCTTTTGGCTTGCATACCGACCACGCTGCTGTTAAACCCTTATCTGCTCATCCGCTACTGAACCCGGCTTGCTCACACCCTGGTGGGGCAAACCTGGTACTAGCACACAGCTAAATCCATCTCCACCATCTGGAGCTCTGGTGAACACCGGCTAGTACTTAGACTCCGCACCTCAGGTGAGCCTGTGTCATTTGCCAGAAGTGAATGCCTGTATACCTGTCCTGCAACTGCTATAGCTACTGGTCTTCAAGCCCGACGCTTGGTCGTGACAGAATATTTTGAAGGCGAAGGATCCTGCCCATTCAGTCAGTTGAAATGGACTTCTGTTGGATTGTGTGAAGTGTACACTAATATCTTCAGTGGGTTTCCATCCCAGTTGCATTTTCTTTGAAGGTCCACACTGTTTTTCTGTAAAATTCTGCCTATGCATGACTGTGGCCACTGAGCACCACCACTGTTCACCGCAAAGAGGTTGGGTTAGACCTCAAGAGACCAGCATGTGTATTCTGGTGTCCCCTGGATTGTCTGGCATCAGCATGGGATCAAGTGGGCAGACCTTCCTAAGAGTTTTAAAACTGTAGGTAGTCATGTACTATGCCACAACCTCCAGGAAGTCCAATGAGGGTGGGCAAACCTGACAATAACTCTATGATAAAATATTGTGAATGTGAAGGATCCTGCCCTTTCCACTGAAGTTGGAGCTGGCCTTCATGAGATCATATGCAGTGTACATTGCCATCTTCAGTGGGTTCTATGCCAGTTTCAGGGGTTTAGTGAACTGCATTTTCTTTAGAGGTCCAGGCTACCTATGCACATAAGTTGCCTGTTCAAAAGTTGTTTGTATATACGCTGGCCAAAGTTTGGTTTTGATCATTGTGACGGTAGTAGAATGATATCCCCGTCAAACATTCCCTTCTTCCCATAAAGAAAATCACCCAATATTCCACGAGGAGGAATATTCCTGGAATCGCCCAATAAGCCACACATGAGCCCAAGCTTACTGCTGGAACAAGACATTTAATGGCAGCATGCTGCTAGGTATATATGCAGTTTACAAGCTAATCCTCAATCAAAGAACAATGAAATCTCCACCCCCTTTTCACACACAGTGGGGGCTCCCATACAGATTATAGGCAGACACTTCGGCGCCGACTCTGAAGACACATTTCTTTAGATAATGACATCAGTGAAGTTAATTACTAGTTGTAACAGAATACGTTATCTAGACAGCTTGGCCCCGCATATAGAAGAGGTAATTGCCACAATGAAGCGATCAGAATAATTAACATGAGCCACTTATCTAATCATTTAGACACAGAGGAATGAGTCACACCTGAAATCACCTTTTACCTCTAACACACACAGCATTACTAGCAGGGAGAATTAAACTGAAGCAGATAGGCAAAAAGTCCTTCACAATCATTAATGGACTTAGATACCAAGGCCAATGTGTATAGCTGCTGAGTTAGAGTTCCATGTATGAGTCCAGCATAACCTGCGATATCATCCTCTCTGTACAACACTGCCTGAAACCAGGGACACTTGGCCCCCAAAACACCTATGAGGAGCCTACTAAATCTAGAGTTATAGAATTGAAGGTAAGTTGAGTGAACTGACGCACACATTGGTTTACCATTGTGTCTTACTTATTGACATCACTTCCTGGATGGTTTATAAAGGCAGTATGAGGCCAGACAAAATGTTGGTTGCCATTGTTGAGCTCTCCTTCTTAAAACATACTAGTTGCCTGGATCTCATGCTGGTCTATTGGCTTTAGTACTTGCCTATTGTTCTGGAAGAAGTATACAGATCAAGTGTTCTGCCTTTACTGTGGGTTTTCTAATCTTTATGCTCATTCTGGTTTAGAAAATATTAATGGCAGATACAGCAAAGCAAATATGTCAACAATTTATTTATTTATTTTTGATTGTAATCTGAATAGTTCTGGCATTTTGCACATCACTTGATGTTCGCTGCTGTAATGACTCTTGTGACCCCCTAGTCGTTCTTTGTAATAAGACTAATATGCTTGCGCTTGTCTTCCAGGGCCAGGAGCTCACGATCCGTCAAATTGCGCTGCTCGGTTTTAGGGACTTGGTCTTATTAAAGGTGTACCTGGACAAAACACTACCTCTGATGCAGTCCCCGATCCCACCGCCCATCCTGCAGATGCTGCTGGTCCTTCAGGTAGGAGTTGAAAGGTTGTGGCGGGACGTAATGGTATGGTTCTCCATATATATAAATATTACACGTGCATGCACAGGATTGCAAAGCAGGTATTGCCAATCATATTTCCAAATATACAGATGACTACTTACAAATATAAATAGGAAGTATAATAATCTACAGGTACTAACTCCTGCTGGCTGGCTGCAATAATACTCTTCACTACTCATTGATTGCTCTTGTCAACGGCATGTTGGCCAAGTCTTCCGCCAACTCTTTTGACACATAACCCTTGTCTGGTGGCCCTCCTTCCTCTCCATCATTCTCCTTTTTGTTGCACAGGTCCTGGTTCTTTGGATACACCATTACATGCATCCCCTTTACACCAGGTACCTTTTTGAGTTAACTTGGAACTTTTACTATTAAGCCATCCTCACGCCAACTCCCTCTTCTATACCAGGCTGTCAACGCATACCCCAGAGTAATATAGAGTCCTTATTCCTCTCCAGTACCCCCACTGGGTACCTTTTTGGGGGAGGAGTGATGGCACCTCTGAGAAGGAATCACATGATGAAGCATTTCTCTGGCTAGTAGTGGCAGCTGTTGGGTTTTTAGTTGGGTCACGGACAGCGCTAAAGCCCCCACCTGTTTGGCCGGCCATTTCATGGGGGGGCACCCCCTGTCGTTTAATCAGGGGCAGCACTTACCCCATCTTGTGGGCAGTGACTTCTCTCTAAGCTGCGGGCCGGTCTCCGCTCCCCAGCCTCTCCTTTCTTCTCCTGGTGGCCAATTGGATTGGATCTCCTTTCGGCCAATCAGGTAATGTGTCTCATGACCCGCTTCCTGATTGGCTGAGTGAGTGAAAAACTTATATAGTGCAGCACATGCGAACTAAATCGCCTCTGGGCGCTCGTTGTTCCTTTCTCCTTTGAGATCAAAAGAGATGAGTTTTGATCTTTCTTCTGAAGGCCAAGTGGTTCTCCTCCAACCGAATGCTGGTTGGTAAAGCGTTCCATAGCCTGGGGCCTTGGAACGCAAATCTTCTTTCTCCTTTGGATTTGTATCTGGCTTTGGGTATCTGGAGCAGATTTTGGTCGGTGGATCACAGAACGTCATTGGGGTTGTAAGTTTTTTTTTTTTCGCATAGATATTGGGGGGCCTTCCCATGGATGCACTTATGCGTCAGACAGAGTGCTTTAAAAGCAATTCTGCCTTTCACTGGCAACCAATGGAGGGTTCTTAGCGAAGCTGAGATTGATTCCCAGGGTTTTATCCCGGTCACCAGTCTGGCGGCCGTATTTTGTACAACTCGCAGACAAGCGATTTGGTACTTTGGGAGTCCAAGGTAAAGGGCATTAGCATAGTCCAGCCTGGAGTTCACAACTGTTCCCACCACGACTGCTATGTCTTCTTTAGGAATAAATGGAATAACTCTGCGTAGTAGGCGCAGCAGATGGTGCGATCCGCTGATTACTGACCCTATTTGTGCAACCATTGACATGTAGGTGTCGAAGATGACCCCAAGACTTTTGACTTTGGTGCTAGGGGTGATGATTTGGCCCAAAATGGGTGGGGGTGTCCAAGTTGTTGCAGGCTGAGAGGAGGATTAGTGAAAATAGCGAATATTCTTTTCTATATTGCCACACAACTAGGGGTGGGATCACTGCACCCCGAGCCCAACCTTTTTTTGAAGCCTATAAGAGCCTCTCGCTCTAATCATGTGCTTCAATGGATAAGGGGGGCGTGTGCCCCTAATCGACAAGTCGCTACTGCTGTTTCTTTGTGAAGGCAAAAAGCCCTAAAATTTTACCTCCCCTTGTATTAATGGACCACAGGGAAAGCGAGACCATCAACACCCGAATGGTGGTAATCTTTAACCCTTTCCCAACTCTTTGGGCAAATTGCTAAATCATTATACATTGCATAAAACAGTTCACATTACAATGATGGATTCTCACAGGTAATCCAGCATAACAGAAACTTTTATGTAATATATTTACGCCTCCTGTGAGCACCTGCTTACACTCGTTATTTTAAGTTTTTGGATTCAGATATTGGATAGTGAGTGTGAGGAGGTCGGTGAAATGTGTGATAAGTTTGGCACACATGACCTGAACTTTCCATTTCAGTCTATTTTTAATACTTGAATTGGTAAACTATTAGTATTGCATAAGAAGACAGTGTTGCCACTAAATCATGTGGTTAATCAGGTCATGAACGAACTCGGGATTCGAATAATTAGATCAAACTGAATTTTTTAGATGTAAAAACTGAAAGTTCATGAAAGCAACAAACCATTTCTCACCCGGCAAGTGACACCGAAAAGGAGGCGCCATTAATTTTCCTGACACGTACACCAATGATGAGACACTATTCTTCCCACTGACGCCAATGATGAGACACTATTCTTCCCACTGACACCAATGATGAGACACTATTCTTCCCACTGACACCAATGTTGAGACACTATTCCTTCCACTGACACCAATGATGAGACACTATTGCTCCCACTGACACCAATGATGAGACACTATTCTTCCCACTGACACCAATGATGAGACACTATTCTTCCCACTGACATCAATGATGAGACACTATTCTTCCCACTGACATCAATGATGAGACACTATTCTTCCCACTGACATCAATGATGAGACACTATTCTTCCCACTGACATCAATGATGAGACCCTATTATTCCCACTGACACCAATGATGAGACACTATTCCTCCCACTGACACCAATGATGAGACACTATTGTTCCCACTGACATCAATGATGAGACACTATTCTTCCCACTGACATCAATGATGACACTATTCGTCCCACTGACACCAATGATGAGACACTATTCGTCCCACTGACACCAATGATGAGACCCTATTATTCCCACTGACACCAATGATGAGACACTATTCCTCCCACTGACACCAATGATGAGACACTATTCTTCCCACTGACACCAATAATGACACTATTCTTCCCACTGACACCAATGATGACACTATTCTTCCCACTGACACCAATGATGACACTATTCTTCCCACTGACACCAATGATGAGACACTATTCTTCCCACTGACACAAATGATGAGACACTATTCCCCCACTGACACCAATGATGAGACACTATTCTTCCCACTGACACAAATGATGAGACACTATTCCCCCACTGACACCAATGATGAGACACTATTCTTCCCACTGACACCAATGATGAGACACTATTCTTCCCACTGACACCAATGATGAGACACTATTCTTCCCACTGACACCAATGATGAGACACTATTCTTCCCACTGACACCAGTGATGAGACACTATTCCTCCCACTGACACCAATGATGAGACACTATTCTTCCCACTGACACCAATGTTGAGACACTATTCATCCCACTGACACCAGTGATGAGAGACTATTCCTTCCAAGAATTACTTTGGAGGAAAAATTGACCGCACGCAAATATGCAGAAGAGCGCATGAATTTATTGGAAACGGGTAATCAATACAGACACAAATACAGCACCTACGGGAAAGGAACAGTGTTGATGCGTTTTGTGCTCCAAACGCTTAGTCGTAACAGAGCACACATGAGACCAACCCTTTTTAAATGATTTAGGTTTACCTAGCAAGGCTTAATTGCACATTTGAGTGTGGTCATTCACTTTTTCCTCCAGAGTAATAATTGGTTGCGAGCCGGACTTGCACCTCTTCATGTGGAACTAGAGGCTGGTGTTAAGGTGGACCGACCTGGAGCAGTGCAGTTATTTTACATTTATTCCTCCCACTGATGCTGATGATGGGGCACTCTTCCTCCCACTGACACCAATGATGGGGCACTAGTCTTCCCACTATTCCTCATACTACTGACCACAGTAATTTTTTTTACTCCCACTGAGCACCAATTATGTCTCCTCCCACTGATGCTGTGCAATGTTCTACTACCAGTGGCAACCATCTGGTCCATAAGTCTGAAGGACAGTAAACTGACCCTTAAAGTTTGGAGACCCCTGGTCTAAAATAATAGCAAAGTAAACAGGGGAAGGTGCAACACTTCAAGCCATACGCCATAAAAGCAACACCCTATTGGTTGACCATGCCCACAAGTGTGATGGGGGTGAGTGACTGCACCTGTTTGTAGTGATATCAATATATAGTGTCCGGTTAGATATTTGATATTTAGGTATTAGTATGATGACTATAAGTTATGTTCCGCAGCAACACCCAAGTTCTCCAGAGAGTGCAATTTATTTGGCTTCCAACACAGAACAAAGTCCAAATTTCACAGATGATACAAATCGAACAGAGTATATAATTCAGAGTCCCATCTTTCCCTAGATCAATTCTAGACCTGTGCCTTCATATTCATACAGAGTGACAAGACTGACTAAATGCCAGCTTGTATGTCTCAAATACTGGTCTCACACTGGAGGGGGGGGGTTCTTCCAGGTCAACCAAATGTTTCCCATGAATGAATACCCCCTCAAGTCTAATTACCATCAATAAATACTTCCTTGCGTATGTAAACAATGTACCCTTTGAGGTTAACGGGCCACCTCACACACCTAGGTAGTCTTGCATAAGATTAACACATCAAAGGGTCTTCAGCTGTCCCTTTTGATATGTTAGAATTCAGCTGGCTTCGACAGTTCAACTGAATCCCTTGTCAATATGGTAATGTAATACAATATCCTACATAAACCGGCCAATATATTACAATACTGTTCTGTGGTAAAAAAAAACCTCTAAAAGTAAAGATACTTACCCTGGTGTAGTAACGTATAATAAGCCCATGGGTACAAGGATTTTAAAATGGTAACAGAACTCTAGCTTGTCAACAAAATGCTCAAGAGATCGACCATGATCCTCTGCAAATGTGACTTTCCAGCCATATAAATTGCATTAATAAATTAAATCTTGGCAGAAATCCGATTTAAATGCTGAGATTGTCAAAAAGTGCGACTGTCTGCAGATCCATGAGAGTCTCATGACCCGAAGAACAGACCTCTATAGAATAGTTGCAGCACAAGAGAAGTCTTATAATTAGCGAGTGCCAATAGGAAATCAGAATGAGAGAGAAGACGTTGTAGAAGGTGCAAAGGTTATATATGAAAAATCTATACATCTGACATTAATTATCGGTATGGCTTTTGTATGGAGTTCTTTGTATGTTTACAACCCATGTAACCACAAAGCGTAGGGACGGGTACTGCTGCAAAGGTCACATTGTACTTATTTCATGGGTTAGTTCTAATTCATTTTGTTTGCAATTGCTGGTACTTTATTTTTTTATTTTTTTTATTTCAGTAATGAGATGTCACGTATTAAAAAAAATTCAAGGACCTCTGGCAGAGGATCTCTTAAACTAAAAGTAGATGTAAACCCAACTTTATATTTACTATACAGCAGCTTGTCTTGGCTCTGAGCACTTTCCCAAGACGAGCAAAGGCAAGAGGAATGCAGAGGGATGAACAGGGTGTTACCTTCAGGCAGGGCTCGACAAATCCCGGGCGCCAGGTCGCCATGGCGACTAGAAATAGGGTCCTGGCGACTTGGCTTGGAAGGGGGGCAAAAAAAAAAAAAAAATTTTTTTTGTGAGCTGGCACCATCTGGTGGTGAGCCGTTGGTATTACAAGTTATTACCACCAGATGTGTAAGCTGGCGCCATCTGGTGGTGGCCGTTGGTATTACAAGTTAAGCATTTCAAGTTAAACAGCAATTCTAATGTAATTTTTCACTATTTTCACTGCCATCTTCTTCCCTCTAATTAGAACCCCAAACATTATATATATTTTTTATCCTAACACCCTAGAGAATAAAATGGCGATCGTTGCAATACTTTCTGTCACGCAGTATTTGCGCAGCGGTCTTACAAGCGCACTTTTTTGGGAAAAAATTACACTTTTTTTAATTAAAAAATAAGACAACAGTAAAGTTATCCCCATTTTTTTTTAATATTATGAAAGATAATGTTACGCCAAGTAAATTGATACCCAACATGTCACGCTTCAAAATTACGTCCGCTCGTGGAATGGCGACAAACTTTTACCCTTTAAAATCTCCATAGGCGACGTTTAAAAAAATTCTACAGGTTGCATGTTTTGAGTTACAGAGGAGGTCTAGGGCTAGAATTATTGCTCTCGCTCTACCAATCGCGGCGATACCTCACATGTGAGGTTTGAACACCGTTTACATATGCGGGCGCTGCTCAAGTATGTGTTCGCTTCTGCGCGCAAGCTCGTCGGGACGGGGCGCGTTTTCTGGCTCCTAACTTTTTTAGCTGGCTCCTAGATTCCAAGCAAATTTGTCAACCCCTGCCTTCAGGATTCTTGTTTTCATTGCTTGTCTCAGGAAAGTGCTCAGAGCCAGGACAAGCTGTTGTTGTTATGAAGCACCCATCTCCTTCCTAGCTGTTGTCAACTTGGCTGCGACCTAATGTATGATGGGTCTTTCTATAGGGAGAGGAGGGGAAAACAATGAATCCCCAGAACTACTTACAGATATGCCTATGACTATGGGTGTAGACGTAGGCGTGGAGGGCTGGCGGCCGACCAGAAGAACATCTTGACATTTTAAAATAATATGTATTAATATTTATAGACCTCTACCTCATACCTGCTCCTGAAGAGTGGCAGTCGCCACGAAAAGCGAACGCATACGTGAGTAGCGCCCGCATATGAAAGCGGTGTTCAAAACCACACATGTTGGGTATCGTCGCAATTTGTAGAGTGAGAGCAATAATTCTAGCCCTAGACCTCCTCTGTAACTCAAAAAATGCAACCTGTAGAATTTTTTAAACGTCGCCTATGGAGATTTTAAAGGGCAAAAGTTTGCCGCCATTCCACAGGTGGACGCAATTTTGAAGCGTGACATGTTGGGTATCAATTTACTTGGCGTAACATTCTCTTTCACAGTATAAAAAAAATGGGCTAATGTTAGTGATGTCTTATTTTTTATTAAAAAAAAGTGTATTTTTTCCCCAAAAAAGTGCGCTTGTAAGACCGCTGCGCAAATATTGTGTAACAAAGTATTACATTGACCGCCATTTTATTCTCTAGGGTGTTAGAAAATAAATATATAATGTTTGGGGGTTCGAAGTAAATTTTTTATTTTTTTTTGCTAGAAAATTATTACTTAATTACTTAAAAAATTACTTAAAAAAATAAATAAAAAAATAAATAAAAATAAAACATATAAAAAAAAAAAAAGGCTATATGAAGCTATTTAAACCAGCCACCCCACACTCACCATTAGGCAAAAGGCGCCAGATGACGTCTGCAAACACTTCCTTCTCTTCTCCACTTTGGGAAGTAGATGGGCGGGCAGTAAAACAGGCAGGAAGCCCCATTAGCATTGCTGGTTTTCCTCTTGTCATACCAACGGGCACCACAAGATGGAGTCAGATCACAGAAGGCAGCATAGGCCTGCAGAAGGCCGCAAAGCCGCGGCCTCAATGGAGACACAGGATACCCCAACTGTGCGGCGCCAGGTCGCTAATTCTAGGCGCAATTGCGACCTGGCGCCTGGTGTTTGTCGAACCCTAAGCTAATAGATGCCACCTTGCTTATATATTGCATTATTACCATCAACTATCTCAGATACTTATTGGATTGTACCAACTAATTGGGGTTACAGTTATTTATTATGGGAACACGCTTCAATGAATTTGGTCCTTTTTTATAATGTTTCCAGTATGAGCTTATTATGTTATTATATTATGTTGTTATTGTTATATTTTATATACAATTAAACTAATGATTGGCAATTGTTATGCAATGCTTTCATGCAACGTTTTTAGTTCTAATATACCTGCCGTATTCATTTGTATCGTATAATCTCCTGAGATGCATGCTTCATATAAAGTACTACCTTTTTTCCTTCTTGTTCAAATCTCAGGGATGGATGTGCTTGGCTTCACAAGCCCTGCTTCTCATATAAAGTCCCAACCTTTTTGTTTTAATTTTTATTGCCAATGTCTAGCCCAGACGTCTAAAGCCTTTTCTTCTTTGCAGGGTATCCACGAGCCGTCTGGCCCCAATGAAGGCTACCTGAAGTTGGAGGAACTGTTGAAGATGGTGGTATCACCATACTTGGTGGCGTACGCGGACAGAAGCTACAGCCATACGAACACCTCCTGTATACTGGGTAAGCTATGGTTGTTATAGCGGTGGCCTTGGTTCTAACCCAACATTGGCCCTTCAACTGGGAAAATGAAAGGTAGAAACCCTTGGGCACCCGTTCTGCTTTTCATTTCCCCGGTTTGAAGAACATAGCATCAATGATGGTAAAAATGACTTGGAGAATTTAGCATTGGTCAGATGACTACGGAATTGGGAATTACCGTATATACTCGAGTATAAGCCGAGTTTTTCAGCACATTTTATTGTGCTGAAAATGCCCCCCCTCGGTCATCTTTTTGCACCTGATCTCCCAGACTTTGGGGACCCGGTACCGGCTGGCCGTATGTCCCCTGGCACATATGTAGCCCCACTCTTTTCCGCTACAAGTGTGCAAAGTTTGTTGTCTGGGGAGCACCGTTTTTTTTTCAAAGCCGGGCACCCCTTCCATAGACTCCCATGTTAAACGGTAATTTCTCCGGTAAATTTGCGGACCCGGTACTGGCCGGTCATAGGTCCCCTGGACCCGGAACTTGGCACACATGTAGCCCCATTGCGCCTCTACAAGTGTGCAAAGTTTGTCGTCTTGGGGATCTATGGCTGGGGAGCACCGATTTTTCAAAACCAGGCACCCCTTCCATAGACTCCCATGTAAAAAACGTCAGTCTAGTCATTGGCACAGTGAGGCATGGGCACAGTGAGGCATGCAGATGGACACCCTAGGCTAAGGTGACCAGATTTTTTAAATGAAATCTGGGGACATATTTTTTTTTTACTAGTAATGGTGGCAATCAGTGACTCTCTGCCCGTAGCCGCCCCCGCCATCAGCCTCTCAAGTCTCATTCTCCGGCCCCCGGCTACTACTGGGTGGGGAGCGGAGGAAGATCAAGGAGATAAGTAGCCAGGCGGTTGGCTGGGACTTGAGCCAAGGCAGAAGAACATGCGAGCGGAGCTGAATGGGCATGCACCCGAAACTGAAGAAATATTCCCTCCACTCCGACCAGCACATGATCATCAGAAGGGGGCACAGATAATGGAAAAAATACAACCCCCCTAACCTAGTAGGAGAAGTGGAGTGGGGGGTGTAATTTAGCCCCTGTACAAATCCAATCCGGGGGCATAACCGGGGACAGACTTGGTCCGGGGACAGTGTCCTCAATCTGGGGACTGTCCCCTGAAACCGGGGATGTCTGGTCACCCTACCCTAGGCTTATACTTGAGTCAATGTTTTCCCAGTTTTTTGTGGTAAAATTGGGTGCCTCGGCTTATATTCAGGTTGGATTATACTCGAGTATATACGGTATAAAGAATCGGGCAACTTCACAAACCACAGTGACATTTCTCAGCGAAGTCCCACTTGGCCAATGCCGATGATGGCAGCCGATCGGTATGTACTCGGTGCCCCACGTCAGCTGCTCTGCGGTGTGGGCGAGGTGTTCAAGTTTTAACCCCCGAGGATTCTGGGAACACTGCAGAGTGCAACTCCGTTCTCCAAACAAATAACAGAAGTGTGTGCCTGCCAGCCCCCTCCTCTGCAACCCGGGAACCCAACGCCGCTGTGACCTCGGTCCTTCTTTTTTTTTGTCATTTATTAATTGTGCAGCTGCCTTGAATTTAATGTGCTTATTTACTGCGGTTGTCAGTGCGGCTGTGGATGAACAGACGTCATGTGCCAAAACTAGGCCGAGGGCCCTGGGCTAGATTTTATTCTTATGAGAGCTCTGGAGGAATCTCACTGTTTTGCCAAAAAAACGTTTATTCCGGGAATCCTTGGCAAGATATTCTTAAAGTGGACCGGTCTCTTATAAATGGCTGTTTTGTAGCATGAATAATTACATTTTTTTTTTTATGTCCATGACAATGGCGGTCTATAAGTTCACTAAGAATTAGAGACATCACTATCATTTATACACGTCCTATTATCATTTGTCCCTTTTTGTTTTTAGGAGCCAAATCCCTCTATCCTTCAATATACTGGGCCAGATTCTCTAAGATTGTGCGGCGGCGTAGCGTAAGCCATTTATACTATGCCGCCGCAACTTACTGGAGCAAGTGCCGTATTCCTCAAGCACTTGCTCCGTAGTTTGCGGCGGCGTAGTGTAAATGGCCCGGCGTATCCCTGCGTAATTCAAAGGGGGCGGCTTGTATTTAAATTAAGCGCGCCCCCCGTGCCGATCGAAATGCGCATGCGCCGGGCTTAAAATAGCTCAGTGCGCATGCTCCAGTTCTCGACGGAAAACGTCAATGACGCCGACGTGTGTGTCATTGATGTAAAGTCGTATTCAAGAACGACTTAGGAAAATGACGTACCGGACGGGAAAAGACGACGCGGACCCAACGCCATACTTAACATGGCATACGGCGGACTGGCGTAAGGTTACCCCTCATATAGCAGGGGTAACCTTACGCTTATGCAAACGACGTAAGCGACGGCTACGCGACGCAAATTCATTTGGGAATCGGCGTATCAGGCTCATTTGCATAAACAAATGAGACCTGAACGTAAACGCTACCTAGCGGCCGGCGGCGAATTACATTTAAGATCCGACAGTGTAAGTGACTTACACCTGTCGGATCTACGGCGTATCTATGCGAAAATGATTCTAAGAATCAGACGCATAGATACCCGGGCTCAGAAACAGAGATACGACGGTGTTTCCTGAGATACACCGTCGTAACTCTTCTGAGAATCTGGCCCGCTGTGTGTATGTATGTACAGTATCTCACAAAAGTAAGTACACCCATCACATTTGTGTAAATATTTCATTCTATCTTTTCATGTGACAACACTGAAGAAATGACACTTTGCTACAATGTTGTGTAGTGAGTGTACAGCTTGTATAACAGTGTAGATTTGCTGTCACCTCAAAATAACTCAACACACAGCTATGAATGTCTAAGTGAACATTGCGAACATGTGAAAATGTCCAAATTGGGCCCAAAGTGTCAATATTTTGTGTGGTCACCATTATTTTCCAGCACTGCTTTAACCCTCTTGGGCACGGAGGTCACCAGAGATTCACAGGTTGCCCCTGGAGTCCTCTTCCCCTCCTCCAGTTTGGACATTTTCACTTAGGGGTGTACTCACTTTTGTTGCCAGAGGTTTAGACATTAATGGCTGTGTGTTGAGTTATTTTGAGGGGACAGCAAATGTACACTGTTATACAAGCTGTACACTCACTACACAACATTGTAGCAAAGTGTCATTTCTTCAGTGTTGTCACATGAAAAGATGGAATAAAATATATGTGTATGTATGTGTGTGTGTATATATATATATATTGTGTGTGTGTGTGTGTGTGTGTGTGTGTATATATATATATTTCTTTATCGTACATCACGGGACACAGAGCGGCATATTCATTACTATATGGGTTATATGGAGTACCTTCAGGTGTTGACACTGGCAATCTTCAAACAGGAAGTGCCCCTCCCTATATAACCCCCTCCCATAGGAGGAGTACCTCAGTTTTTACGCCAGTGTCTTAGGTGTTGGTCATGGTTTAGCTTGCCTCCACATCCTTGGGATTAAGGTGGGCTAACCGGTTCTGTCCAAAGGCCTCAGTGCTAAAGTGGTCAGTAACCGGACCCCAAACCATTGGGGTATAGCCCATAATGCTTTCTGTCACAGAGAGCTGGACTCTGGGCCCAGAACTTAGAAACCTTTGGGGGCCTAATGTTTCTGTTGCCAGGGTGCTATATGGGCCCAGGACAGTGGATCCTTCATAGGAACCCAGGGCCTGAAGGTCTAGACGCCCCACGGAGATGGGGGAAGATTGGACCTCTTGCTGTGCAAAGTCCTGCGGCATGGAGCAGGTAAGTGAAGGGGAAACTTGCGGAACTTGGTTCGCAGCAGGTTTTGTCTGGGGGAAGGTCACAGCGGGACATGCCTATGGTTTATGCGCTGCATCTGGCAAGGTGAGTCACATATCTTAAAGATAGGATGACTCTATATGTGTATAATCCCCATAATTGTGACCTCCCTGGTAGTATTGCAACTGGTGCTAGTAGCATTGAAAAGGGCCTGTGTGTATAGTGACAATTCTTTAAGAGAAGCCCCTGGGAATCTATTGAGGTTTCTTATGTAGAGAGTGAATGCTCTTACCTGCAAGCCTGCTCAGAGAGGTCCAGGCGGTTGCTGCAGAAAGATAAATGCCGCTCTGTGGATCCTGGCCTGGACGGCAGGATCAGCCTCTGACCTCCTCGTGTGGGCCTCCCCCCCCCCCCGCGGCGGGCGCGCGCGCGCATCCCCGTGATATGGGCGCAATTTCGCGCCGTTTTTCTGAAGGGGAAGGGCGGGCCGGTAGGTAAAAGGAAGGGGCGGCCCTTCCAAAAGAGTTCCCAGCTCAGTGATGTGTTGGAACTGAGAGAGGAAGGACCAGAGCGGCAGAGTGGGGCGCCGAGGACACACAGTGGCCAAAGAAAAGTATTACAGTCTTCAAACAGACTGTCTTTCACCCTAAAGATAGGGTTTCTTTTTTCGTTTTCTTTTCAGCAGTTTTTATTGGCAAATACTACTAAGGGGGACAGAATGGTTTTTCTTTCTTTGGTTTAAAAAACAAAAAAAAAAAAACAAACCAAGATTAATAAGGAAAGGCATTTTTTTCCCCAGAAAGGGTTTGTGGGCAACAACTATTTATTTTCCCAAAACACCATTAAGTAGCGGGCGTACCTCGGTATTGTACCATGGCATCTGGTTCGGAGGGTACAAAAGGTGGGGATTCCCCCAGAGGGTCCGGGGTCTCGGACAAAGTCTTACCGCTACTTTCCCCAGAAGGAGCCTTGGTGAGACCATCGGGATCTGGGGCTGGAGCTGGCACGGGTCAGTCCAACCCTAGGGTGGTCACGGACGAGGTACTGTCCACCTCTCTAAAGGAGATGGGAAAAAAGAATGGAAAAAATGATAGCCAAGACTATGCGGGGCAGAAAACGGAATAGATCTCCGTCGCCCGAGCGTGAACCCTCAGATGAGGAGGTCCCTTCCGCAGAGGAATGGGAAGACCTCTTGGACAAGGACCAAGTAGGTTCAGGGATCGAGGATCCGGGTACGGAGGAGTCTGGCGCAGCCTCCCAAGGGGAGAGCTGGTGGGTTCAAGTTTTAACAGACTTGGTCCATAGGACGTTCAACTTGCCAGTACCAGATCTCCAAGTATCAACGGTCTCAGCTTTAGGCTCACTAAGAGCGCCTCAAACCAATGCGGTTTTTCCGATCCATCCTCTACTAGAGGAAGTTATGTTCCAAGATTGGGCCAAGCCAGATAGAATCTTTGTACCACCAAAGAGATTCTCTGCCTTATATCCTATGGAAGAGAAATTTTCCAAGAGATGGGCAGCCCCGGCTGTAGACGCAGCCATCTCATGTGTTAACAAGTCTTTAACATGCCCTGTAGAAAACATACAGGTGTTCAAGGATCCGGTTGATAAACGCTTGGAAACGCTACTGAAAACCTCCTTCACTACTGCAAGGGCAGTAGTGCAGCCAGCTGTGGCTGCAATTGGGGTTGCGCAAGCATTATCGGATCAAGCTAAGCAGATGCTTAAACTTATTCCTGCCCAGCAGGCAGAAGAATTTTCGGACGTCCCTAGGGCCATACGATTTACGGTAGATGCGATTAAGGATTCGATCCAGCAAGCGTCACGCCTATCATTATCCCTTATCCATATGAGAAGACTCTTATGGTTAGAGAGCTGGGAGGCAGAGCCCCCATGCAAGAAGCTCCTGGTAGGGTTTCCCTTCCATGGAGGACGACTCTTCGGAGAAGACCTGGACAAATACATCCAGACCATTTCAAGCGGAAAAAGTACTCTTTTGCCCACCAAGAGGAAGTTTCGGGGGCCTGCGTTTAAACGACAGTACTCCCCTGGGCAGGGGCCCTCCAATACCAAACAGTATCGACGGCCTCCTGCGAAAGCAAATTTTAACAAGTCGCAGGGACAGGCCGGCGCAGGCAAGAAGCAGTGGTTTCGCAAGCCAGCAAAGCCAGCCCCCAAGCCGGCCTTATGAAGGGGCGCCCCCACCCTCGAAGGTGGGGGGAAGACTGCGTCTCTTTACAGAGGTTTGGGAGGCCAGCATTCCCGACAAATGGGTACGGTCCTCCGTGACTACAGGCTACAAACTAGACTTCCTAAAGTTTCCTCCTCCTCATTTTCAGGAGTCAAGAGTACCAAACGATCCGAAGAAGGGAGCCGCATTAATAGCGGCATTGAATCATCTACTCTCTCAGGAGGTAATAGTAGAGGTACCAGTCCAAGAACAGGGGCTAGGTTTCTACTCCAACCTATTCATTATCCCAAAGCCCAACGGCGATGTCAGGCCAATTTTGGACTTAAAAATGGTAAATGCATACCTAAAGGTCCGCTCATTTCGGATGGAATCCGTGCGGTCAGCAGTTGCCGCACTTCAGAAGGACGATTTTATGGCATCCATAGACATAAAGGATGCTTACCTTCATGTTCCAGTTTACCAGCCACATCAAAGATTTCTACGCTTCTCGGTGGCTCTACGTCATTTCCAATTCATGGCGCTTCCCTTCGGGTTGGCTACGGCCCCCCGGGTGTTCACGAAGGTCCTAGCTCCAATCCTAGCCAATCTAAGGATTCAAGGGGTCACAATCCTAGCATACCTGGACGACCTCCTAGTCATAGATCACTCGTCTCCTGGCTTGAAACAAGCAGTGGCCCTCACAGTTCAGTACCTCGAGAGGTTCGGCTGGGTCCTAAATCGAGAAAAATCAGCATTCCAGCCCACAAGGCAGTTGGAATATCTCGGCATGAGATTAGACACAGAACAACAGAGGGTGTTTCTGCCTCTGATAAAAGTCAAAGCCATCAAGGAATTAATTCTACTGGTTCTAAGCAAGAAGGAACCAACTGTTCGCCTATGTATGCGGTTACTAGGCAAGATGGTGGCCACATTCGAGGCGGTACCGTA
>NC_053499.1:17054518-17114518 GCF_905171775.1 Rana temporaria | reverse complement strand
GCACTATGACCCCTCTACACCCCAGATATCTCCCCAGCACTCTGACCCCTCTACACCCCAAGATATCCCCCCAGCACTATGACCCCTCTACACCCCAAATATCCCCCCAGCACTCTGACCCCTCTACACCCCAAATATCCCCCCAGCACTCTGACCCCTCTACATCCCAGATATCCCCCCAGCACTTTGACCCCTCTACACCCCAGATATCCCCCCAGCACTATGACCCTCTACACCCCAGATATCCCCCCAGCACTCTGACCCCTCTACACCCCAAGATATCCCACAGCACTATGACCCCTCTACACCCCAGATATCCCCCCAGCACTCTGACCCCTCTAAACCCCAGATATCCCCCAGCACTCTGACCCCTCTACACCCCAGATATCCCCCCAGCACTCTGACCCCTCTACACCCCAAGATATCCCTCAGCACTATGACCCCTCTACACCCCAGATATCCCCCCAGCACTCTGACCCCTCTACACCCCAGATATCCCCCCAGCACTCTGACCCCTCTACACCCCAGATATCCCCCCAGCACTCTGACCCCTCTACACCCCAGATATCCCCCCAGCACTCTGACCCCTCTACACCCCAGATATCCCCCCAGCACTCTGACCCCTCTACACCCCAGATATCCCCCCAGCACTCTGACCCCTCTACACCCCAGATATCCCCCCAGCACTATGACCCCTCTACACCCTAGATATCCCCTACCTCCCACCTACTTGATTTCTGTTTATCTGCACTGTCTCCATTGTAGGGGCCCCAGAGCATTACTTTGCCCAGGGGCCCATGATGCTATTAAGATGGCCCTGGATGCACCCAAGTCAATCCATCGCTCAGCTTGGGTATAACCAGCCAGTTGGATTCTTTACATGCGATTACTACCGGTGGCAATAGCCAAGCAGTAATCGTTGTGTTCTCTCGCCCGGGAATACGCTTCACACCCCCCTGCTGGCAGAACATAATAGTGCTGCAAGAGGCATTCTCCCATCAACACTGACTGTGTTAATGAGGGTGGGGGGGGGTGTGAAAATCAATCAATAATTTTTTTCTTCTCCCCGTGGTGGAAGGAAAGAAAATGAAATCCTCCATGGGCTGCATTACACCTGCACATTGCGGGAACACGCCCAAAATCCGTTGCTTTCCCTCAACGCACAAAAATGCCCTACCCTTTTCTCAGGTCGCGCAGCAGTGCCATTCATTTTTTTTTTTGCCCCCCACACATCATGCCAATGCGCAGTTCCATGCGTTTTGGTGTGGCACATTTTTCTGAAATGGGTGGGTTACTCATTTCTTGCGCCTAAGGTTTATTTTTTAAATGAACGGGCTGCCCTAAAACTTGACGCATGGGAAAGTTACAGAAATGCACAAAAAAGTGCATGCCCTCTGTAGCATCTGCTGGGTGTGAACAGAGCCTGAAGAGTGATTCACAGTGGATTGCTCTTCAGAGGATGTTTGACATGGATGGTAAGGAGGCATTTTGTTGCCTCCTCGCCACCTGCTTTAACACCTAAAAACCTGCAACCATGTGTATTGCATGTATTCGCAGCACAGCTCCACTCAGTTGAATGAGTTACATTTGTCGCATGGCGGTGGGGATCATTTTTTCCGCAGCATGTCTATACCCCTTTTTGGGGTCGGCCAACATGTGGCCCAAACAACTCTCTTCATGGCATCCCAGCTGCAGCATGAATAGCCTCTGCCTTTGCAGTTAAAGGGGGAGTGTTTGGAAGGGGGGTTGGGGGTTGGATAAAAACATGGCATAACATGCATCTTGAGCTGGTCCTTTAACCACTTGCTTACTGGGCACATATACCCCCTTCCTGCCCAGGCGAAATTTCAGCTTCCGGCACTGCGTCGCTTTAACTGACAATTGCGCGGCCGTGCGACGTGGCCCCCCCAGTGGCCGGAGGAGTCGAGGACGTCTATAGATATCCTCCCGGCAATTGAGAGCTACCTTGTGGCCGTCTTTTCACTATAGCAGGGATACCAAGTGGTTAATGAATTGTGGTATTAATGAATTCATTAATTCAGGGCTGCAGTCTCTGACCATCTCTTCTATTAGGGCTGCAGTCTCTGACCATCTCTTCTATTAGGGCTGCATTCACACCTGAGCGTAGCGGTTTGGTCGTTTTTTCCGGGGTTTTGGTATTCACGCGTATTCGAGCGTTTGCATACAGCGTCGTCCGACGTTTTTGAACTTCAAAGTTTTTTATTTTAGCCAATAGGAAAAATTATCATCTTTTCATCACTTGTTGCTATGTTTGTAGATTTTTTTTATCTTCTGTTCTGTATCTTTATGTTCTATTGATTAAAGTGACAAAACTCCGGTAGAAACGCTCGTTGTCGCGCTAGACGCTTGAATCAAGCGTTTCTATTACTTTCTATGGGAATACAAATGTTCTAAAACGCCCAAATCCGCCCAATTTGCGCGACAAAAAAGGGTCCGGAACTTGTTTGAGCTTCAGGCGTTCGGCGTCAGGCGTTTTGGAGTGATGTGAACAATCTCCATAGAGAATAATGTTTTTTTTCCCCTCTAGCGTTTTGGAGCTTCACGCTTCAGGCGACAAAACGCTCAGGTGTGAATGCAGCCTTAGGGCTGCAGTCTCTGACCATCACTTTTATCAGGGATGAAATTTGACCATCTCTTCTATCAGGGCTGCAGTCTCTGACCATCACTTCTATCAGGGCTGAAATTTGACCATCTCTTCTATCAGGGCTGCAGCAGTCTCTGACCATCTCTTACATGGTTACATAGTCAGGTTGAAAAAGAAACAAGTCCATCCAGTTTTTCAATATTATGTAAAATAAAGACAAAGGGCCTGATCCACAAAAGGGATACGCCGGCGTATCTACTGATACGCTGTCGTATCCCTGTTTCTATCTATGCGACTGATTCACAGAATCAGTTACGCATAGATATTCCTAAGATCCGGCAGGTGTAATAGTTTTACACTGCCGGATCTTAGGATGCAGTACCTCGGCCGCCGATGGGGGCATTTCTCGTCGAAATTCCGCGTCGGGTATGCAAATTAGCACTTACGGAGATCCACGAAGCGGTTTCCCTTCGTGAAGTCTCCGTAAGTTGTTAGTTTGCAAACGCAAAATTAGGGCTACTTTTACAAAGTGTAAAGTTAGTACACCATGTAAAAGTAGACCCTTCTTTCCCGCGACGCTGTCAAATTTTTTTTAAAATTTTTTTTTTTTCCCGCCTCATCTCTTTTTTTTCCCGACGCAACTTTTTTTACCCAAGCGATTCACAAAACTCGGCGTAACGTAACTTCGTGCAAAGCACGTCTGGAAAATCGCGTCGGGAGCATGCGCAGTACGTCCGGCGCGGGAGCGCGCCTAATTTAAATGGGACTCGCCCCATTAGATTGGGCACGCCTTGCGCCGGACAGATTTAAGTTACACAGCCGAAAATTTCTAGGTAAGTGCTTTGTGGATCGGGCACTTAGGTAGAAATTTTGCGGCGGTGTAACTTAAATAGGAAGATTTAAGTTAAGCCCGCTGGCTGTGGATCTGGCCTTAAATTCTTAAACATATTGTATGTTATTAGTATCAGTTTCTATGATATTGTGCACACAGGGGTAGATCTAAAGTCCCATCACCCAATCTCCCCCTTTGCTTGCATTTTCGCTTGTCTTGCTATAAAAGCGTGGCGTGTGACCCTTGCATGTATACGTGCTCTACCTCCGATATGTTCCGTGCCTCGGGAGAAACTTCCCTGGAATCCTCGTCCCTCCGCTCTGGACGCTCGGCCCTCGGGCTAAACTTCAGGTTGAAAAGTTTACCATTTCAGTGTTTTCAGCCCTCAGTGTCACAACAAGTCCCAACCTATCACAGGCCTCCGATGACATTTCTTACATTTCTGCCCGACAGTCCCGGAGACCCTAGAGCCCACCAAACAGCTTCACTTTGGGGCCCCAGACTGAAAAATCTACGAGCCCTGAGTGTTCAGTTTGTAGAATGACGTGGGACTGAGGACCGGATTACTGCTTTGCAATGTGTTGAAGCCCATGCGATGCGATTCTGGCAATCGCATTTTGTTTTGCGATCTGTTTCGAGGTGTCTTTTAATATAATCTAAGATTGACACCCGCAGCAGATCGCATGGATGCCAAGCAATGCGAGGAAACGCAGCAAATGTGCGTTTCCCGCATCACATCGGTGTGAACCGGGGCTTGCTGTCCAATTGCAGCCTGCAGGGGGCGGTGTGGAGTTGACCGAGCTGTGTTACTCAAATGTCTGGTTAGGCAGTGTAACATTTTCGATTGAATGGAAAGAAATGCGAAAGGCCCTTTCACACTGATCCCTTTTTGATGCATTTTTTGGGGTAGAAAAAGCAGAGAAATGCATGAAAAATGTATCCCTTTAGAATGTATGGAATACAAATGCGCACATGCCGAAAAATCGGTTTGTTTCCGTTTTTTTGCTTGTTTTTTTTTTGTTTGTTTTCCGGGTCATTCATACATTTTAAAAAAATCAGAAATTCGAAAAAAAAAAATAGAATATTAGGAAAAAGTTGAAAAGAAATGGAAATTTGAAAAAAAAAATAGAAGAAAAAAAAATCGGATATTCGAAAACAATTTGGAAATTCAAAACCCGAAAAGCTGAAATAATAACTAATAATAACTATTACTATTCTAGGTATTGTAATCTCCTTTAACCACTTCCATACCAGGCACTTGCGCACCTTCCCGCCCAAGCCAATTTTCAGCTTTCAGCGCTGTCGCAATTTGAATGACAATTGCGCTGTCATGCTACACTGTACCCAAATGACATTTTTATCATTTTGTTCCCACAAATGGAGCTTTCTTTTGGTGGTATTTGATCACCTCTGAAATTTTTATTTTTTGCGCAACAACTAAAAAAAGACTGACATTTTTGAAAAAAAATGTTTTTATTTTATTTTTGTTAATTTTTTGTAAATAAGTAAGTTTCCTTCTTCAATTATGGGCACCGATAAGGTGGCACTGGTGGGCACTGTGAACGTAACGAATACTAAATGTGTGCAAAGTTACCAAAGAATGAAACAATTTAATAGTTAATAATACAAAAAATTTTTTTTATTATTATTATTATTTCTTATTAATTTGTTCCATTCATACGGCATTCGTTATTTTGGATAATTGGTCACTTCCGATAAATTTGTATTCGTTACATTCACCAACGGCCAAATTTTGAAAGTAAATTCCAATACCTATAATTTAATAGTTAGTAATAGCTAAGTTATTTTTTTTCAAATTTACAAATTTTCGGGTTTTAGAATTTCCGATTTATATATATTTTTTTTTTTTTACGAATTTCTAAAATTACGTTTTTGTTTTTTGAGAATTAAAATTTACGAATATTCGGAAAAGTTTGTTAAAGCGGAGGTTCACACACTGTTCCCAGGAGAGAGTGGGGACCAGTGACGGCGTGCCGCGATCCTCGCGCATGCGCAGTAGGGAATTGGGCAGTGAAGCCGCAAGGCTTCACTTCTTTATTACCTCACCGAGGATAGCGGCGGAAGCAGCCGAGGACCGAGCTATTGCTCAGCCTTGGCTGCTGACATCGCGGGCACGCTGGACAGGTAAGTGTCCATTTTTTAAAAGTCAGCAGCTGCAGTATTTGTAGCTGCTGGCTTTTAAAAAAATAAAACGGGTGGACCTCCACTTTGAACTGGGGTTCCAACCACAATTAGCATTTTTTAAATGTATGTCCTTTCATCCTGCGTTTTTATAATATAAATCCGGTCACTTACTATTTTACAATCTGCCGCCGCTCCGCATAGTTATTCAAAAAAGATCACACCGATGTCCACACCGTTGTCCTTTTTGCTGGTGGGCATTGTGAAGCCCACAAGCACTTACTTCCTGGAAGTCTTGGATGGGGAGTGATAATTGGGTAGCGCACTGCATCCTGGGAAATGATGACACACATTTCCCAGGAGCATTAGAGGGAGATGATGTCAGGATCCTAGGTGATTCCAAAGGCAGATTTCGTGGGACCGCATAGCAACAGGCATTTCCAGATGAGTAAAATTTCTTTTTTCTTTTTTAGGTCTAATGAGCACAATAATGGAAAAAAAAATTTGGAATGGAAACTCCACTTTAAGTGGATTTTCGTTAATTCGTATATTTCCAAATTAATTTGACGAAATTCGTTAAACAAATTCGGAATGAAACAAATTGCGCACGTCTAGTGTGGATCTCTTCACACCAGTGCGCTGCGGGGTGCGATGCATGATGAATCTTTGGTGCGCTTTTCAACAGCGCACCAAAAATGCAAATCGCATTGATTTTTATAGAAAACGCAGCAACTTCCAGAGGTGCATGATTCTAGTCCAGGAGTTCAGAACATGCGGCAAAATATGCATGTGCATTTTTTTTATTGCATTTATTCAATGGAGCCGTGAGAAAGCACCCTAATACATGGAGAAGTAAAGCCGACCCCCGTCTGTGTATTTCAGTGGCGTATTCCGCCGTTTTCCCGGAGCTTTGCCGCCTACACAAAGATCTCCACCTTGATCAGACCACCTAGGGGTAATCCTACACATCCTCATTACATTTTTCTGTTGTAAAGGTCAGACCTTCGTGGTATAAAAGTATCCCGGTGAGCAGCGCCTTTCATCCCTAATGCCTTCTTCCGGAAATCGATTTTTATCAGACGATGGATATACGCTGCCTTTCTCAGCTCTTCCTAATGACGCCAAAACCAACGCTAAAGAAAAAAAAAAAAAAAAAATAAGAACAGAGGGCCATATTCTCAAAGATATCCGGCGGCGTAACGTATCTCGTTTACGTTACTCCGCCGCAAGTTTAACGGGCAAGTGCCTGATTCCCCAACCACTTACCTGTAAACTTGCGGCGGCTTAGCGTAAAGTCCACTAGCGGAAGCACTCCTAATTCAAATGATCCTGGTAGGGGGCGTAGATCATTTTAAATTAGGCGCGCTCCCGCGCCGATCGTACTGCGCATGCTCCGTCGGGCTAAATGACGTCGCACGGACGTCATTTGTTTTGACGGTAACGTAAATGGCGTCCAGCGCCATTCACAGACGACTTACGCAAACGACGTTAAATTTTCAAATTGCGACGCGGGAACGACGGCCATACTTAACATTGAGTACGCCACCTAGGGGGCATGTTTATCTTTACGCCGCGTATCGCTTACGGAAACGACGTAAAAACACTACGACGGGCAAGCGTACGTTCGTGAATCGGCGCGACTAGTCATTTGCATATTCTACGCTGACCGCAAAGGAAACGCCACCTAACGGTCAGCGTAGATATTGCAGCCTAAGATACAACGGCGCTGGCCGTCGTATCTTAGGCATGTTTAAGTGTATCTCAGCTTGAGAATACACTTAAACATACGATGGGCTTAGAATCGGACTTACATCGGCGTATCTGCTGATACGCCGGCGTAATTCTTTGAGAATATGTCCCAGAGATCCATCTTGTTTCCCTGTAATGATGTGCATGCTCATAACAAACTTATTTCATGGGGATTTGCAGTAGTTTGGAATAAGGAAACCTGATTCCTGATTGGCTGGAATTATTGCCCAGTAAACTTTTTCTTTGATCGTAATGATTTTTGAAAAGCTATTCTTCTTCTTTTATGAATGGAGTAATGAAGGGTCAACCCCTGTTGGGCGTTTTATTGCCATCTGTGTCTTCACCGGTGCTGTAACTATAGTCATAACAGACCACATGACTGCTATAGGGCCTGGAGGTGGGAGGGGGTCCCATTCATAGCTCCCAACTGTCCCTGATTTGGAGCAATGTCCCTCTGTCCCTCTTTCCGCCTCATTTGTCCCTCATTTTGGTCTGATCTATATAGTTGTATATAAAATGAACTTTTTATCTATCATAAAGTGTTTCCCAGTGCTAAACCTTTCATCCAATTTCTAAATTGCTGCATTTGTAAATTCCAAAAGCCAATATAAAGGAATAGTAGTGTTAAAAAAAAAAACACTTGTGGGTTTAACCAATCTTGTTTTTTTTGTACAATTCTCCTTTTAAGGGGGCGTGACAAGGGGGGGGGGGTGTCCTATGCCTGCATACTTTTGCTGATAGGTCCCTCATTCCCATCCCAAAAAGTTGGGAGGTATGGTGCAAGGAGGAGCAGTTCTGCTGCATGTCCTGTGTGAGGCCGAGATTCGTAGTTTACAGAAGGAAGATATGTTAGTTCAGTTCCCAGGAAGATACTATGGCCCGGATTCACAAAGCACTTACGCAGACGTATCTCCAGATACGCCGCGTAAGTGCAAATATGCGCCGTCGTATCTATGCGCCGTGCCCACAAACTAAGATACGCCTAAAAACATGGCTTCATCCGACCAATGTAACTTGCCTACGCAGGCGTAGAGTCGGCGCATATTTACGCTGGACGCATTTGGCGCTCCCATTGATTTTCTATGCACATATGCAAATGAGGGAGATACGCCGATTCACAAACGTCTGTCCGTCCGTCCGCAGTGCGCGTAAAGTCATACGTCCGGCGTAAAGTTATGCCCCATAAAGGAGGTGTAACTCAGCAGCATCCATGCAAAGGGAACACAAGCCGACGTATTTTACGTAGTTTTCGTAGGACGTGAATATGACTAGGCGTAGGTTACGTTCACGCCGTAGGCAGTGATCCGGCGTATCTTAGGGAGTAGTTCTGACGTGATTCTGAGCATGTGCACTGGGATGTGTCCACGGGATGGTGCATGCACCGTTCGTTATATGTATCTGTCTGGTGCTCGGCCCATCATTTGCATGGGGTCACGCCTCATTTGCATGGCTCATGCCCACTTCCACATACGCCGGCTTACGCCTAGGAAACCCAGCGCAGTTTTGGCAGCACTGGCTTTGTGAATCCAGTGCTTGCCTCTCTGCGTCGGCGTAGCGTAAATGAGATACGCTACGGCGGCATAAATGTGCGCCGATGTCTGTGAATCCGGGCCAATGACACTGGATTTCTGGCAGGGTCAGCAGATATTTTCTGTATGTGCTAAAAGTGGCCTTTGTCTGGGGGAAAAAGGAAACGAATGGAGCCACCACATCTAAGGTCTGGTGGGCTACAATACATGACGTTATTGGATTTTTTTGGGTTCAAATATCCTATAAAGTAGCAGAAAACACAATGTAGTAACATGGCCCTCTACAGGTTAGATAATGGTACTGCAGTCAATGTGTTTCCTATATCTGAAGGGCCAGATTCACGTAGATCTGCGGCGGCGCAAGTTTTACGTTACGCCTCCGCAAGTTTTACGGGCAAGTGCTTGATTCACAAAGCACTTGCCTGTAAATTTGCGGCGGCGTAGCGTAAATCCCCGGCGCAAGCCCGCGTAATTCAAATCAGCCGGGTAGGGGGCGTAGATCATTTAAATTAGGCGCGTTCCCGCGCCGAACCTAAGGCGCATGCGCCGTCCCTAAAAATTTCCCGACGTGCATTGCGCTAAATGACGTCGCAAGGACGTCATTTGTTTCGACCTGAACGTAATTGACGTCCAGCCCTATTCACGGACAAATTATGCAAACGACGTTAAATTTCAAAATTTCGACGCGGGAACGACGGCCATACTTAACATAGGATACGCCACCTAGGGGGCATGTTTATCTTTACGCCGCGTATCTCTTACGGAAACGGCGTATCTTTACTGCGACGGGCAAGCGTACGTTCGTGAATCGGCGTAAACTACTCATTAGCATATTCTACGCCGACCTCAATGGACGCGCCACCTAGCGGCCAGCGTAAATATTGCACCCTAAGATACGACGGCGCAGGCCGTCGTATCTTAGGCATGTTTAAGTGTATCTCAGTTTGAGAATACATTTAGGCATACGACGGGCTTAGATTCGGAGTTACGTCGGAGTATCTACTAATACGCCGGCGTAACTCTTTGTGAATCTGGCCCGAAGTCTCCAGATTTATTTTTATTTTTTTTCTCAACTTGGGCATTATTCAATCTGAAACACAAGCAGCACTGGACCTTGGAGAGGACTTTCTTTGGGTACAGCATTGTAAAGGAGGATAGTGTCTTAGCACAACTATTTTATTTATAGATATAGATATATATAGATATATATAGATATATATATATATATATATATATATATATATATATATATAGATATATATATATAGATATATATATATAGATAGATAGATAGATAGATAGATAGATAGATAGATAGATAGATAGATAGATAGATAGATAGATAGAGATATATATATATATATATATATATATATATATATATATATATATATATATATATATATATATATCACCCTCTGGGCTCCTGTATTTTTTTTTTAAAAGATGGGGTTAGGCTTTCAGCTGCAGTTTATTGGTTTGCTTCACTGTAATAATAATCATTTTTGTTAATTTCTCTGCGTTGTCTACATTTTTATTTTCTCCAGATCATCGCTTCCCCAAGTGTCACATGAGGTCGGATCCAATGTCCTATAACTCTCACGTTGGCGCCTCACTTTCTATCGAACGCTCCTTGTCCCCCCTGACGGAACAGGAAGGCGAGGCGTACCTGGAGAGATGCGGCAGCATTCGGAGGCACACAGTCGCCAACGGTCACACAGACATCCAGCTCCTGGCTATGGCTTCCATCATGCACCCCCGATCGGAGGACACCGAGCTCTCGGACCCATGTCTGCTCCTTCAACCCAACTTCACCCAGCGACATTTCAGCAGCGAACCAAACATTGCGGACAGTCCAACAGAACTGAGTAGCTCTCTGCAAGACGGGTCCGAACACAGCTGTACGACCCCCAGCTGACCCTTGACCCCCGTCTTGATTACCAGGACACCAGTCTCAGCAATAACACATATCAAGCTACTTGAAATAAGGACCAGAAACTGGATTTTAGCAGCTGGAATCCCATTTTAGGAGTCTTTTCACAGTCTGGCACACTGGTCGGTGGAAAGTCAAGATTGCACTGTTAAGGAACTGCCCAGCAAAACCGATTCATTTCTAGTTGTGGATAGAGTGGGAAAGGGTTAGAACCTCTGTTGGGGTTTAATTGCCGTGCAAGACTAGTGGGGAAAAAAACTGGCCCATCGATTTTAACTTGTCAGATTAATCAAAATATGACTGGGCACAGGGGCCCTGGTGAGGCTGAATACTACAAAACGGGATTCCTCGTAAGGAGAGGATATTTGTCAGCACACCACAGATCTTCAGATTACGTCCAAACTTTTTTTTTTGAAGAACAATCGCGTCACAAACGGCAAAGTGCAACATTTCAGAGCAGCGCGTTACCCCTTCATCAGGTATGTGATGTCATTACATGCCTGACGAAGTCATCACATTCGTCAACAAAGGGAAAAAGGTTCTAACCCTTCATCAGATGCCTGACCTTTCATCACATGCCTGACCCTTCTAAAAGTTTCTACCCCCCCCCCTTCATCACATGCCTGACGAAGGGGCCATCACATGCCTGACAAAGTCATCACATTCCTCAGCAAAGGGAAAAGGTTCTAACCCTTCATCACATGCCTGACCTTTCATCACATGCCTGACCCTTCTAAAAGTTTTTACCCCCCCCTTCATCACATGCCTGACGAAGGGGCCATCACATGCCTGATGAAGTCATCACATTCCTCAACAAAGGGAAAGGGTTCTAACCCTTCATCAGATGCCTGACCTTTCATCACATGTCTGACCCTTCTAAAAGTTTTTATCCCCCCCCTCATCACATGCCTGACGAAGGGGCCATCACATGCCTGATGAAGTCATCACATTCCTCAACAAAGGGAAAAGGTTCTAACCCTTCATCAGATGCCTGACCTTTCATCACATGCCTGACCCTTCTAAAAGTTTTTACCCCCCTTCATCACATGCCTGACGAAGGCGCCATCACATTCCCGATTAAGGGAAAAGGTTCTAACCCTTCATCACATGCCTGGCCGTTCTAAAATGTTCTATTCCTTCATCACATGCCTGAGGAAGGGAAGTTTCTAACCCTTCATCACCTGCCTGACCTATAATTACAGGCCTGACCCTTCTAAAAGGTTCTAACTCTTTATTACATGCCTTACGAAGGGATCATCACATGCCTGACAAAGGGAAAAGGTTCTAACCTTTCATCACCTTCCTGACGAAGGGGGTCACCACCTGCCTGACGAAGGGGGTCACCACCTGCCTGACGAAGGGGGTCACCACCTTCCTGACCAAGGGGGTCATCACCTTCCTGACCAAGGGGGTCACCACCTGCCTGACGAAGGGGGTCACCACCTGCCTGACGAAGGGGGTCACCACCTGCCTGATGGAGGGGGTCATCACCTTCCTGACGAAGGGGGTCATCCCCTTCCTGACCAAGGGGGTCATCACCTGCCTGACCAAGGGGGTCATCACCTGCCTGACCAAGGGGATCATCACCTTCCTGACCAAGGGGGTCACCACCTGCCTGACGAAGGGGGTCACCACCTGCCTGATGGAGGTGTCCTGCACAGCTCTGAAACATTGCTCTTTGCTGTTTCTGATGTGGTTGTTCTTTAATAAAAAGAAGTTTGGACGTAATCTGAAGATCTGTAGTGTTCTGGCAAGTATCTACACTGTACTCGGCAGCTTCCAGTTTCCAGCTGGTGATTGCTGCAGGACCCATTTTTTTTTTACAGCATATTCCGGGAACATGTGCAATGGGAAATATGGACGATTCCAGAATTGAGGACCACAAACACAAAGTATAATGAGGACACCAGACAGTGTTTGTAGGAATCCTAAATAGTTTAACATTGGATCACAGCAGTATTCATAAAACACATTTCCGGGGTTCAATGACCCCCCCCCCCCCTCTTTCTTCAGGTGTTAATCATACAATCACAAGAAATAATAATTCATTGTGTTTGAAATTTAGAAACACCCGATATCAGTGAATCAGCTAATGCATTAAAGAGGTGGGACCCTGAAACGTGTTGGATTACCATATTTATCGGGGTATTGTGCGCTCCGGCGTATAGCGCGCACCCCTAATGTAGACCCGAAATTCCTGTAAAAAAAAAACATTTTATTACTTACAGTTTTGGTGTCTTGCCCGGCGGACTTGTCCTGTCCGGCGTCCGTCTGCGGCCTCGGTGGTATCCTCCCGGCTTCTCCCGCGCTGTCTCCGAGTCGAATCCCTGCTTCCCGCGCTCAGTTTGAACGCCTCCGCCGACATATACCGAGCGCAGTACACTCGGGCACGTTCGGCCACGCTCGGCTTCTCACGCATAAACGTCACAGAGCGTGATCACGAGCGAAGTCGAGCCTGGCCGAGTGTACTGCGCTCGGTATATGTCGGCGGAGGCGTTCAAACTGAGCGCGGGAAGCGGGTATCGGCGTATATCGCGCACCCACGATTTTCCCCTTATTTTAAGGGGGAAAAAGTGTGCGGTATACGCCGATAAATACGGTATTTCATATAGTTACATAGTTGAAAAAAAGTCAATCCAGTTCAACCAATAGAAGGGGGAAAAAGTGCAGAGGCGGGGCAGCTAAAATCTCGGGATTTTCACATCAAAAGCATGTCGGTTTCGGACATATCAGGGACAGATCTAAAAAAAACATAGATTTTTACATACTGTCCCTTGTTTAACTGAGCCTGGCAACCCTGATGGGGGCCCCCTAGTGGCATGGGGCCCTCGGGCAGTGCCAGAGTGACTCAATGTTCAGTCCGCCCCTGACCCTTGGGTCCCTGTGTGTGAACTATTTTTGGTCCTCTCGATAACTACTTCACAAGCAAAAGTTAACTCTGATGGGTAAATGCATAAGAGGTAGTCTTCACATTCTCTCATTGATCATATTATTCAGCCGGGGCCAGACCCTGAAGACCCCTTTTTACGAACCGTCCAAAGGGAGGAGCATTAGGCCCGGTGCTGGAAACTGAAGGAAATGCTCACTGCCTCTTAGAACAGTGGTCATCAACCCTGTCCTGCAGGGCCCACTAACAGGCCAGGTTTTATGTATTACCTGGGGGAGATGCAGTCTAGAATACTGCAATCACTGAGGAGCAAATGATATCACCTGTGATGTATTCAAACATGGCCTGTTAGTGGGCCCTGCAGGACAGGGTTGATGACCACTGTCTTAAAACATCCAAGAGGACAGTTGGGCATTGTGAAGAAGGTCTCCTGCAACTTGCCCTAGAAGTGAGCAACATCCAGGTCTACAACCTACACACAATACATATGAGTCCCTAAGGCCCCTTTCACACGGGCGGATCCCTTGATGATCCGCTCAGCGGGGTTCGCCCTGCTGATCCCCGCTGAGCCGGCGGATGACAGGGCGGTCCCCGCACACTGTGCAGGGACCGCCCTGTCTTTTCTCCGCTCTCCCCTATGGGGGGATCAAATTAACACGGACCGTCTGTCCATGTTCATCCGATCCGCAGACGCATGGAAAAATAGGATTTTCCTCCGTCTGCAGAATCGGAGGATTGCGGACACTGATGAGATCGGGTGTCAGTGGATGTTCATCCGCTGACACCCGCTATCTCATAGGGATCAATGTATGTCTCTTTTTCACCCGCACACGGATGGATGAAAAAGCGGACATACGTAGGTAGATTCACAAAGAGTTAGGCCGGCCTATCTGCAGATAAGCCGACCTAACTCTGAATCTACGCCGGCGTTTGTTTAAGTGTATTCTCAAACAGAGAATACGCCGTTCTATCTTAGCTTGCAATGTTTCTGGTGGCCGCTAGATGGCGCTTCCATTGCGGCCGGCGTAGATTATGTAAATAAGGGGATACGCCGATTCCCGACGTTTTACGATGCTACGCCGGGCCTACACCGTCGAGTTACGTTGTTTCCGTACGCGATAGGCCACCTAAAGTTATTCCACCTATGAGGTGGAATAACAATGTTAAGTATGGCCGCCGTTCCCGCCGCGAGGTTCGAATTTTCTACGTCGTTTGCACAAGTCGTCCGCGAATCGGGATTTACGTCGTTTACGTAGGCGTCAAAATCAATAGGCCCGTACGGCCTACTTAGCCGCAATGCGCACTGGGAAATGTAGACACCCGGCGCATGCGCAGTGTAAAAAACGTCAAAAAACGTGAGGTCAAGCCTCATTTCAATACTACACGCCCCCCTCCCAGTCATTTGAATTAGGCACGCTTACGCCCGCTCGTTTTAGGCTACGCCGCCGAAAATTTGAAGGTAAGTGGTTTGAGAATCACTACTAACCTAAATAATTTACGGCGGTGTAGCCTAAAAAGAGTAGGCTAGGCCGTCCTAATTTTAGGTGCCCCTACGTGAATCTACTTAACGGTCTGCATGTCTGAAAGGGGCCTAAGTCCCAAAGGGCCCTTGTGCAGCTTCAAAGCCTGCACAAATGGCAACTCTGCCCCAAAGACTCATACTCACCAATGCTGCACTGCCCCCGGCATTCCATTTTGGTCCTTTGGAAATATATTGAGCTTGATCCTTGGTGGCATGGAGGGGCATGTGAGTGCAGTGCTCAGACCTAGTCCTGATGATGCCACAAATGCGGTGTAAGCTGTGACACCCTATAAGGTGGAGCTGATGTGGGGGGTTGGTCCCGGGGTTTCAGTGGAGAAGGTTTGGGGAGAAGACATGTGCACTGCCAAAAAATGTTTGTTTTCGTTACATTTTGTTTTTTTTTGCATTTTTCAGAAATTCGGAAATTCAAAAATCCAAATTTTCCGATTTTTGAATTCTGAATTTTTGAATTTCTGATTTTCTAATCTCCGATTTTTTATTTATTTTTTCCTAATTTCTAATTTTTGAATTTCCGAATTTCCGAAGATTAGAATTTCCGAAGATTCGAAAATTGAAAAATTCGGAAATTTCAGAATTAACGGATTTTGTCAAAATTCGTTAAAAGAAATCGGAACGAAACGAATCGCACATATCTATGGGGGAGCACAGTGAAGGTAAAGGGTTGGAAGGGAACTGAATGGGTGAAGTGACCAAGTCCAACATTTGCTGATCTCCCAAGGATAGCGATGGGGGAGGAGCCTTGTAACAAGCCTGTGAACACTACTCTCCTGTATAAGGCGGTGCTACTTTCCAGACAAAGCTTGAAATAATATTTTTATGTTTTCTATGTGTGCGGAAGAGTGATATGAACTGGAAGAGCAAATAAATTCTATTTATTTAAAATCGGCATGTGGTCTATTTTTGTCTACAATAGGGACAGATATCAGGCCTGTGAGAAGACTGTGACATCCTCAATAATGTTTAGAGCTTTTAAATATTTTCAGTTTCTCCTCCTAGTGGTAATCTGTAGGAATTGCAGTTAGCATCTCTTCTGAAAAGCTGTAAATTAAAATCAAGTAAGCCACATGACTTATAAAGCTGCAGGAGCACGTAAGACATCCTAAAGTAGGTGTAAGGCATGCTAAAGTGGCATCTCCGTTAAGGTTATCATATGTCGCTTCCGGGTGCCTTAAAGGGTTAGTAAAGGAATTATTTTTTCCTTTAAAATAACAAACATGTCATACTTACCTCCACTGTGCAGTTCGTTTTGCACAGAGTGGCCTCGATCCACATCTTCTGGGGTCCCTCTGCGGCTGTCTGTGGTCCTCCCCGCAAGTACTGACCACAGTCATGTGTGAGAGCTCGCATGGTGGTGAGTAATTGCAGGCACGCTCCCGTGATACAGGGAGCGGCCATAGCCGCTCCCTGTATCACTCGGCCCCGCCCCTTGGTGTGCCGCATCACTGGATGTGATTGATAGCAGCGCCAGCCAATGGCTGCGCTGCTCTCAATCCATCCGCTCTAGCCAGGGGAGGGGGGGCAGGGTGGAAATCTCCCCCCGGGCTGGTGATACTATGCACAGCCACCGGCCGCCACTACCAAATGCTGTTTTTGCAGAGCAGGAATATGCCTGCTGGAGCTCTGTTAACACAGCTGTGTCAGCTCCGAGGTAGATGGCTGCAGAGCTGAGCTATGTCTCGTCTCACACATAGCTCAGCCTCAGCGCACATCAGCGACTATTTACACAATTGTCCACAGCATGCACTCTTAAATCAAGTTTCCCAGAACACCCCTTACATGAGATATGATGTATATGGGGTCTGTGTGAACTCTGATGTAAGGGGAGGCTCTGTGCAGACTCTGATGTATATGGGGTCTGTGCAGACTCTGATGTACAGTAAGGGGGGCTCTGTGCGGACTCTGATGTAAGGGGGGCTCTGTGCGGACTCTGATGTAAGGGGGGCTCTGTGCGGACTCTGATGTAAGGGGGGCTCTGTGCGGACTCTGATGTAAGGGGGGGGCCTCTGTGCGGACTCTGATGTTAGGGGGGCCTCTGTGCGGACTCTGATGTAAGGGGGGGCCTCTGTGCGGACTCTGATGTAAGGGGGGGCCTCTGTGCAGACTCTGATGTTAGGGGGGGCCTCTGTGCGGACTCTGATGTTAGGGGGGGCCTCTGTGCGGACTCTGATGTTAGGGGGGGCCTCTGTGCGGACTCTGATGTTAGGGGGGGCCTCTGTGCGGACTCTCATGTAAGGGGGTGCCTCTGTGCGGACTCTCATGTAAGGGGGGACTCTGTGCAGACTCTTGTGATCATGAAAAATCTTAGACTGTTTTCCTCGATCCATCACTTTTCCACGCTCTATGGGCCACTTGACTGGACTTGCCCCCCAGGCCTAAGGCTGCCAGCCCTCCCCTGGCTCTAGCCAATCAGCGGCCAGGCTGAGCGGCGAAGAGGATCTCGGGACCGCGAGCGGGACTTTCGAGGGGTCAGGTAAGTAAAACGGGGCTCTATAAAATAGAACAGAATTGAAAATGAAATAATAAAAAAAAGAATAGAATATAACCATCTTCTGAAATTGTAATTTCGAATAGAACACATTTGAAAAGAATAGAATAGGAAAAAACAATAGAATGGAACAGAAAGAATATAACCATCTGCTGAAATTCAAATTTAGAATAGAATACATTTAGATTTAGTATTGATTTAGAATGGAATTCCAATTCAAATTGAGTTCAAATAAATAAGCGATTCCTGAAAATGAATTAAACAAATTTTATGTAATCGGAACACATTTTTTTGTTCTGCAAATGTCTTCTCCTGATACCGATCCAGAAGACTAGTAAGTGTAAAAAGGATCGCCACTACTCCCAGCCAGCCCAGGGGAATAAAAGATGAGGAGCGGCCATGTCTTCTCCTGAGGCTGCCCCTTATTGTTTATTCCCCTGGGCTGGTTGGGAGTAGCGACGATCTTTTCCTCTTTACACTGTCTAACCTTCCCAACTCTTTTATCATTGTCAGCGCCATCTAGTGGCCATAATGCTGTATTTTCCTTATTAAGGTATTTCATTAGCATGCTCTTAACATGAACAATGACTGTCTATCTTACGCTAGGTCTGCTCTACTGTGACAAGTTATTACATACAGTACCTGCCACCAAAACGAAGCGCGATTATACCGGAGCGACCTGTTAGACACCCTAAATCCTGACATCAATGACTATTCCAGGTCTTTAGGAGACGGGTGGCTCCTCCTGGACATTAAAGCCGTGTAAAGATGACGTCTTCCTTTAAGTGTCTCCATCTGTAACAATCGGAAGCTCGCTTTTACCGAATGTAACCCGGCTCAGGTCTGTTTATGAGGAGCCAAAACATTCTTTTCATCCTCAACCTATAAAAAAAGAAAAGCAATTAGGAGAAGTCGGTATGAAAGACGTTTGTATCGGAGTTTTGTCTGAAGTTCATATGAGAATGGGAAGGAAGATAAAAGACGTTCGGCGAGGAGGCGACTCAGGCGAGGGTTTGTAAATCTCTGTAAAGTATTTTTTTTTATGTATTTGTTTTCTGTAAAATCTGTTTGATCTCCGGCAGTGACGTGACTCGACGGAACACTTCAAAGGCTGGAGTTTTGGGGAGATAAAATATTTGATAATCGCATTAGAAGCACCTGCTGATCGCGCTCGGTGTTTGCAAACACTTGAGAAAAGCGGGAAGTACAAGAGAAGAACGACTATTGTAATTGTTTTATCATGAAATGCCGGTCAAAGCATTTGGGTTTGGATAGAATGAGAAGGAGCTAAAATTTTGATTAATTTTAATGAGGTGTCCCCTGTTGAAAAAGATGCCCCTTCACTTCCTGTTCTGATACCCTAAGGCAGTGATGGCGAACCTTGGCACCCCAGATGTTTTGGAACTACATTTCCCATGATGCCCTTGCACTCTGCAGTGCAGTTGAGCATCATGGGAAATGTAGTTCCAAAACATCTGGGGTGCCAAGGTTTGCCATCACTGCCCTAAGGCATGGGTGCTCAACCTGTGGCCCTCCAGCTAGTGGGGAACTACATGTCCTATGAGCCATTGCATGCCAGTGACAGTTGCAAGCATGACTCCCAAAGGCAGAGGTGTGATGGGACTTGTAGTTCTGCAACAGCTGGAGGGCCACAGGTTGAGCACCCATGCTCTAACTCAGGGATCCTCAAACTACGGCCCTCCAGCTGTTGCAGAACTACACATCCCATGAGTCATTGTAACACACTGACATTCACAGACATGACTAGGCATGATGGGAATTGTAGTTCCTGAACAACTGGAGGGCCGTAGTTTGAAGACCCATGCCCTAAGGGTACCCAGACACCCCTAATAAACTTATAGGAAGAGGAAAGGCTAAGTAGTAATCCAAATATGGTTTATTATTGGTAAACTATATTGCCAAAAGTATTGGGACGCTGCCTTTACACACACATGAACTTTAATGGCATCCTAGTTGTCGGAAACCATGAATCAGACCGAGACAGAAGTACAGTTAAATCACAGTTGTTTAATAATAATAAAAAGATAAACAGAGTAAGCGTAGTCAAAACATAGCCAGAGTTCAGGAACCGGATCAGATAGTCAGCCAAGTCAAATGTCAGAGAGCCAGAGAAGAATGTGTAGAACAGCAAACAGGATCAGGAGCCAGAAGGGACGTCAGCCAAGCAAGTCTTCAACAGGAACGCAGGAGAAAGTCTCTGATGTTGACCAAGGCGAAGGCAGAGAGTAACTGAACTGGAAGGCTTAAGTAGACAGGACTGATGAGCAGAATCATCAACAGGTGAGTCACTGTGGAGACATAGGAGCTGGCAATTAACCAACAGCTGAGCGGCCAGCTCTGAGAAGGAAGAGCTGAGCCCAGCCCTGACACCAGTCTTAGTCCATAGGGTTCAATATTGAGTTGGCCCACCATTTCCAGCTCTAACAGCTTTGACTCTTCTGGGGAGGCTGTCCACAAGGTTTAGGAGTGTGTCTATGGGAATGTTTGACCATTCTTCCAGAAGGTCAGGCACTGATGTGGACAAGAAGGCCTGGATCGCAGTTTCCATTCTAATTTATCCCAAAAGTGTTCTATTGGGTTGAGGCCAGTCAAGTTCCTCCACCCCAAACCGCTTATCCATGTCTTTATGGACCTTGCTTTGTGCACTGGTCCAAATCATTTGGTGGAGGGGGGATTAGGGTGTGGGGTTATTTTTAAGGGGTTAGGTTTGGCCCCTTAGTTCCAGTGAAGGGAACTCTTACGACGTCGGCATACCAAGATATTTTGGACAATTTCATGCTCCCAACTTTGTAGGAACGGTTTGGGGACGGCCCCTTCCTGTTCCAATATGGCATATAAGCTTTAACATATTAATGTCAGTTCAAAAGACATATGAATTAATGGACCCGGCGGGGACGTTTTTGGAGGTTAGATGGAGCAGAGCTTCACTATGGAGATTGCTGGAGTGGACAGGAAGATATGAGTGTAACCAGGTGGGCATTCAATAAAACATACCTAAGGCTGGGTTCACACTATCCTCGCATGCAGCTCACAGCAGGGGTCCAGTGTGTCCTGGTTCACTGTTTCAGGTTCATAGAGAGCCGTTCAAAATCTCCTGCTATTGCGAATTGGAATGCAGGGAGACACATCCAATTCGTAGTAGTGTGAACCCAGCCTAAAATTCCAGCTAATGCCGCGTACACATGGTCGGAATTTCAGATGGAAAAAGTCAGATGGGAGCTTATCGTCGGATATTCCGACCATGTGTATGCCCCATTGGACTTTTTCTGTCGGAATTTTCGACGGACTTAGATAAAGAGCAGGTCCTCTATTTTTCCGACGGGAAAAAATTCTATTGGAAGATCCGTTCGTCTGTATGCAATTCCGCCGCACTAAAAACCATGCATGCTCAGAACTTAGGGCCAGATTCACGTAGAATCGCGGCGGCGTAACGTATCGTATATACGTTACACCGCCGCAAGTTTTCATCGCAAGTGCCTGATTCACCAAGCACTTGCGTGAGAACTTACGTCGGCGGCCTCCGGCGTAAGCCCACGTAATTCAAAGGGGCGTGTGCCATTTAAATTAGGCGCGCTCCCGCGCCGGACCTACTGCGCATGCTCCGTTTTGAAATTCCCGCCGTGCTTTGCGCGAAGTGACGTAATTTTTTCGAACGGCGACGTGCGTAGCGTACTTTCGTATTCCCGGAACGTCTTACGCAAGAAAAGGTTTTTTTTTTTAATTCGACGCGGGAACGACGGCCATACTTTAACATGGGCTGTGTAAAGTTAAGGCAGGTAAAACGACGACTAACTTTGCGACGGGAAATTATACTAGCAACGACGTAACGAACGCGAAAAAACCGTCGTGGATCACCGTAAAACCTAATTTGCATACCCGACGCTGGAATACGACGCGAACTCCACCCAGCGGCGGCCGAGGTATTGCATCCTAAGATCCAACGGTGTAAGTCACTTACACCTGTCGGATCTAAGGGCTATCTATGCGTAACTGATTCTATGAATCAGTCGCATAGATACTCTGAGAGATACGACGGCGTTTCAGAGAAACGCCGTCGTATCTCTTCTGTGAATCTGGCCCTCAATTTTTCTCGGCTCATTGTGGTGGTGTACGTCACCGCGTGCGTGACGGACGGAATTTGGTGTGACCGTGTGTACGCAAGCCAAGCTTGAGCGGAATTCCGACAGAAAAACCATCTGATTTTATTTCCAAACTGAAAATCCGATCGTGTGTACGCGGCATTAGATCACCCATCTAAATGCCAAGATGTAGGCAGCCACTGAAGGGAGCCTGGAGCAGCATTTTCCTCGGGGACATGTTAGCCCTTCTATTGATCTATTCCAATCCATCCCAACAAATCTGATCATACAGCTTTAGGTTAACATTTAAGACCGGTTCCCTTTACAGAAGGTTATTCCTGAAGCGGCTCGGTGTCTAGTGTGAGACGGTCACTGGATTTCCATAATCTGCCCAGGAAGAGATTAGAACTACGAAACCCCAAACTGCATTTAAAACGCTGGAACTTAACAGCTGGGAAAACAGCATTGGAGGCTTTTAGACGCAGGACCACTGACGTCATCATTTCTCCTCTGAAATATGCACATCTGTCACTGCTTACTGTGCCCTGATTTTCATATTCTCTTCTATAAAACCAGCAGCATTAGGTAGCGATGAGGGGCGGCCATACACGGTACCGGCGCTTCCCAGAGGCACCAGATGTCAGAGGTGCAGCCATGATCTGATCTCATATGAACGATCCTTCTACAAACATATCAGTCACACCAATCAGCAAAAGGGACTTCTTCTGTAAATTGAAAAGCAAGGCATAGTACTTAATAGCAACCAATCCGAATTCAGCCTTCTGGATCTTTTATGCTGGATTCACACCTATGCATTTTTAGCGCTTTTTGCATTTTGCAGATTTGCACTACAGTCCAAGTAACATGGTTTCCTATGGAACATTCTCTGTAGTGCAAATCTGCAAAAAGCACTAAAAAAGCCATAGGTGTGAATCAGGCCTTAGGGCTGGTTCACACCAGGATCCCCCGGGAATGCATGCCGTGTTCCTGTCCAATTCCTGTGCGGTGCAATTTCATTTAAGCTGAAATCGCAACGGGACATGACGGAAGTACAGTATGAACGCACTCCTTTTTTTTTAAAATAGCACTGCATCAAATCTGCGGTACCATGCAATTCAGTGCATACAAACATGCAGCTTTTGCGATCTGTGTTTGGAGTGTCGCTAATGTAGTGCCACCTGCAGAAGATCGCAAAGGCAGTGCGTTTCCAGCATGGCGAGGAAACGCATGCGGATTGCACTTTTCTTCTTGCATCCCCTTCTAGCGTGATCCAGCCCTTACAGTGATCATCTGAAATATGATTGGTTGATAGGGGGGTACTGCGCTTCAGCCATTACCACTACTGTTTGGGCTGCTCTAATTAGAAGCTGTGCAAGTCATCATAATAATATTTGGAGGGTTGGGTCAGTAGTGATGGAACCCTACAATTATCCAATTGGTATTACTATCCAGTGGTGTTGCCGTGGTGCTTTTACAGGGTGTCTGGATCCTGGATTGGTGGCTTCTATGCATCAAAGCATTCCTACAGTCAACCTAGTTTGCAGGACCGTCTTTAATATTGATTGGACTCTGGGCAAACATTTTCCTGGGGCCCCCCAGTCCCAACACCACCCCCCTGGCCCAACACCACCACCACCCTGGCCCAACACCACCCCCCTGGCCCAACACCACCACCACCCTGGCCCAACACCACCCCCCTGGCCCAACACCACCACCACCCTGGCCCAACACCACCCCCCTGGCCCAACACCACCCCCCTGGCCCAACACCACCACCCCCCTGGCCCAACACCACCACCCCCCTGGCCCAACACCACCACCACCCTGGCCCAACACCACCCCCCTGGCCCAACACCACCACCACCCTGGCCCAACACCACCCCCCTGGCCCAACACCACCACCCCCCTGGCCCAACACCACCACCACCCTGGCCCAACACCACCACCACCCTGGCCCACCACCACCCCCCTGGCCCAACACCACCACCCTGGCCCAACACCACCACCCCCCTGGCCCAACACCACCCCCCTGGCCCAACACCACCACCCCCTGGCCCAACACCACCACCCCCCTGGCCCAACACCACCACCACCCTGGCCCAACACCACCCCCCTGGCCCAACACCTCCCCCCTGGCCCACCACCACCACCCTGGTCCAACACCACCACCACCCCCCTGGCCCAACACCACCCCCTGGCCCAACACCAAAGTATTCATATCCTTTGAAATTTCCCACATTTTCTCTACAACCAAAAACGTAAATGTATTTTATTGGGATTTTATGTGATAGACCAACACAAAGTGGCACATAATTGTGAAGCGGAAGGAAAGCGATAAATGGTTTAAATTTTTTAACAAATAAATATGTGAAAAGTGTGTATTTGTATGGCGCCCCCTGACTGCTTGTAGAATCTCCTTTCACTACAATTACAGCTGCAAGTGTTTTTGGGGATGTCTCTATTAGTTTTGCACATTTTTGCCCATTCTTCTTTGAAAAATATCTCAAGCTCTGTCAAATCGAATGGAGAGCGTCTGTGAACAGCAATTTTCAGGTCTTGCCACAGATTCTCAATTGGATTTAGGTCTGGACTTTGACTGGGCAATTATAACACATGAATATGCTTTGATCTAAACCATTCCATTGTAGCTCTGGCTGTATGTTTAGGGTCGTTGTCCTGCTGGAAGGTGAACCTCCACCCCAGTCTCAAGTCTTTTTGCAGACTCTAATGCCGCGTACACACGATCGGATTTCTGATGTAATAAAATCCGATGGAATTATTTGGCGGAATTCCGATGAAGCTGACTTTCATCAGTCTTGCATACACACTATCAGACTAAATTCCGACGCGTTGAAGTAAAACACTACGACCAGCCGAAAAAAATGAAGTTCAATGCTACCGAGCATGCGTCGACTTGATTCTGAGCATGCGTGGATTTTTCTCCGATGGAGTTCCACACAGACGATCGGAATTTACTATCGTTTTTTTTTTCATCGGAAAAATGTAAAACATGTTTTATTTTTTTACACCGATGGAAAAAGTCCGATGGGGCCCACACACGATCGTTTCTCCGATGAAAAAAGTCCATCTGACTTTTTTAATCTGAAAAAACGATTGTGTGCACACGGCATAACAGGTTTTCTTCTAAGATTGTCCTGTATTTTACTCCATCCATCTTCCCATCAACTCTGACCAGCTTCCCTGTCCATGCTGAAGAAAAGCAATCCAACAACATGATGCTGCCACCACCATGTTTCACGGTGGGGATGGTGTGTTCAGGTTGATGTGTAGTGTTAATTTTTCACCACACATAGCGTTTTTTAATTTTGGTCTCATCTGACCAGAGCACCTTCTTCCACATGTTTACTGTGTCCCCTCCCCCACATGGCTTCTCACAAACTGCAAACAGGACTTCTTATGTCTTTCTTCTTGCCACTGTTCCATAAAGGTCAGATTTGTGGAGAGCACGACTAATAATTGTCCTGTGGGGAGATTCTTCCACCCAGGGCTGGACTGGGACAGAAATTTGGCCCTGGACTTCATCCAGACTGGCCCACTTTGACAGGTCTCTCGCATGGTGGCCAGACAACTTCCGCACCAAGCCCCCTCTCCCCCTTCACTAGCCACTAGCCCTTCTACTTTATTAGAGTAGAACGGCTGGTACTGGTACTCTTATAGGCAGTACCAAGGGGGAAGCTAGACATTATTTCACCCGGGGGAAAAAATCAGTTTGGTGCCCCCCCTTATGGGACACGATTAGGCAGAAGTGAGAAACTCCCAGGTCAAAGCTGTTGAGTCAGCTGTCTGTCTCCTCCCCCCCTGCTCCTCTGGTCCTCCCCCTGCTTCTTTGTCCCCCCCAGGTGAGCGCTACAGGGAGGGAGAGACAGAGGAGCGGGGCGGCAGTCCGCTGTCACTAAAGCCGGACCACTGAGCCATCGGCCCACAGGGAAACTCCCTGTAGTCCCAATGGCCAGTCCATCCCTGCTTCCACCTGTGCTGTGGATCTCTGCAGCTCCTCCAGAGTTCCCATGGGCCTCTTGGCTGCTTCTCTGATGAATGCTCTCCTTGCCCGGCCTGGTCAGTTTAGGTGGACGGCCGTGTCTTGGTACGTTTGCAGTTGTGCCATACTCTTTCCATTTTCGGATGAGGGATTGAACAGAACTCTGTGAGATGTTCAAAGCTTGGGATATTTTTTTTTTATAACCTAACCCCGATTTATACTTCTCCACCACTTTATCCCTGACCTGTCTGGTGTGTTCCTCGGCCTTCGTGATGCTGTTTGTTCACTAAGGTTCTCTAACAAACCTCTGCGGGCTTCACAGAACAGCTGTATTTATACTGAGATTAAATGACACACCGGTGGACTTTATTTACTAATTAGGTGACTTCTGAAGGCAATTGGTTCCACTACATTTTAGTTAGGGGTGTTGGAGTAAAAGGGGGCTGAATACAAATGTACGCCACACTTTTTAGATATTTATTTGTAAAAAAAAAAAAAAAAAATGAAAACAATTTCTCATTTTCCTTCCAATTCACAATTATGTGCCACTTTGTGTTGGTCTATCACATACAATCCCAATAAAATACATTTACGTTTTTGGTTGTAACATGACAAAATGTACATTTTTTGGTGGTTGGAAAATATGAGTGCTGCACCAACCACAAGGCCATTGTGCTCACCCTATAGTAATGCATGGTCTGTATATAAAGCAAATAATACTGTGAAGACAATGGGGGAGGGGAATTCTCCCCAGCACTGGGCTGCTTGGTAGTCACATCCGGAGTGGAAGGGGCAGGTCAGGTGGTGTAGTGTAGTGGCCGCCGGCATAGAGGAAGTTGTACCTCTCTTATCTGATGCTGCAGAGTTGTGTGGACAAAACATCCTGTCTCTGCATTTTCCTAGTCAGAACGGAGGTAATGCAGCCATCAGACAAAATCTGAGAGAAACAATAAATATATATATACATGGAGCTAATACGTTCATGCTGGGTTTGTGTGGGCACGTTCTGGTGTTCTCCCAGCGTAACGCTGCCCATAGATTGCACTTCTAAATGTCTGTAGTGGGGGTATTTGGGGCGAAAGAAAATTTGGGGACAGCTGATGTGGATGAGAAGGCCTGGCTCCCAGTCTACACTTTAATTAACCACTAGAGTACCGGGCCATCGTCAAATGACGGCTCCACGGTGACTCTGAAAACTCAACAGGACGTCTATTGACGTCCTGTATTCCTCCGGCCACTGGGGGGCGCGCCCCCGAGATGCCGATGCGCGTGCCTGTCGGTCGCGATGTCCGCCAGGTACCAGCGATCGGTAACGAAAGAGCAGTGACGTGGAGCTCTGTGTGTAAACACAGAGCTCCACGTCCTGTCAGGGGACAGAGGAGACGGATCTGTGTCTCTTGTACATAGGGACACAGCATCGGTCACCTCCCCCAGTCACCCACCTCCCCCTACAGTTAGAACACAATACAGGTATACATATTAACCCCTCCCTCACCCCCTAGTGTTAACCCCTTGAATGCCAGTCACATTTATACAGTAATTAGTGCATATTTATCGCATTAATCGCTGTATAAATGTGAATGGCGCCAAAAAACGTGTCAAAAGTGTCCGCCGCAATGTCACGGTGACAGTAAAAAAAATCGCAAATCGCCGCCAATACTAGTAAAAAAATTTATAAAATAAAAATGCCATAAATCTATCACCTATTTTGTAAACGCTCTAACTTTTGCGCAAACCAATCAATATATGATCATTGTGATTTTTTTTTACCAAAAATATGTAGAAGAATACATATCGGCCTAAACTGAGAAAAAAAAAAGTTTTTTTTAAAAAAATTGTGATATTTATTAAATAAAAAAGTAAAAAATAGTGTTTTTTTTTTAAAATTGTCACTCTTCTTTTGTTTATAGCGCAAAAAATAAAAACCGCAGAGGTGATCAAATACCACCAAAAGAAAGCTCTATTTGTGGGAACAAAATGATAAAAAAATTGTTTGGGTACAGTGTAGCACGACCGCGCAATTATCATTCAAAGTGCGACAGTGCTGAAAGCTGAAAATTGGCTTGGGCAGGAAGGTGCGTAAGTGCCCGGTATGGAAGTGGTTAATCCCAAATGTGTTCTATCGGGTTGAGGTCAGGACTCTGTGCAGGCCAGTCAAGTTCCTCCATCCCAAACTCGCTCATCCATATCTTTAAAGGGGAGTTCCAGTCATTTTTCGTGTTTATTAAAAGTCACCAGCTACAAAAAGTGTAGCTGCTGGCTTTTAATAAACATGTACTCACCTGATCCACGTTCCAGCGACGCGCCGGCCGGGGCTCCGCTCCTCTCCCCCCCTCTCCGGCCGCCGTCCTCATTGTTACTGTGGGCACCCGGCCGTGACAGCTTTCGGCTTCACGGCCGGGCACTCACTGCGCATGCTGCGGGTTAGTCAGCGTGCTCGCCCCCTCCCTTGGGACTACATGCCTGGGGGGAGACGCACTTACCTTGTTTCGGTGGGGCAGCGGATCACGGCGACAATGTCCTCCACGCTCCTCTCTTCCCGTCCTCTGCTATGATTGGATGCCTGATAGGCGCTGGTCTTTTCATCCAATCAGGTGACAGGTAACAGACTCAAGCACCTGATTGGCTGAGAGGCGGTTCAGTGTAAGGAAAGCAAATATTCATTCGCTTTCCTAACACAACGCTGAGTAACCTGCGAGTGCCCAGCATGGCGCCCACTGTTCACCTTTTTGGACGCCTATTGGAGCCTATGGCTCTAATCAGGTGCTTCCAAAAAAAATACCCCGCTGCTGTAATTCAGGTGCCCTGAGCTCGAAAAGGGGCGGCCACCTGAATAGGGGGTGGCAGCGGTGACCACAGATAGATTCTTGCATTTCAAGAATCTATCTATGGTGAGAGAGAAGTGGCAGGAGAGAGGGGGGCGGCGCCCATGCGCTAGGGTGACCACATTTCCAAACTGCCATTCAGGGACACCCCCACCCTCCCCCTTCCTAAAAAAATATTATTTTGTATACCTTTTTTTGTGACCCCATAGATTCCACTGGTTCATCCTGGTACCTGTAGTTCTTCATTGGTTGGGGGGGGGGGGGTCACATCTTAATCTCTGAGGGATTCATGGTGGGACCTGTAGTCCTTCACTTTTGGGGGTCACATCCTCCCAAAAGTGAAGGACTACAAGTCCCAGCATGAACTCCTAATATCTAAAGATGTGATCCCCCCCCCAAATTTGAAGGACTACAACACCCAGCATGAACCCCTGAGATCTAAGGGTGGGATCCCATAGATTCGACAGGTTTATGCTGGGACCTGTAGTTCTTCACTATTTGGGGGTCACATGTTCAGCTCTGAGGGGTTCATGCTGGGACCTGTTGTCCTTCACTTTGGGGAGGTCACACCCCCTAAAGTAGAGGACTACAAGTCCCAGCATAAACACCTGAGATCTAAGGGTGTGACCCCATAGATTTCACAGGTTCATGCTGGGACCTGTAGTTCTTCATTAGTTGGGTGGTGTCACATCTTCAGCTCTGAGGGGTTCATGCTGGGACCTGAGTCAGTTTCATTCTGGGACACTGTATTGTCCCAGAGTGAAGCTGCCCGGGACAGACCTGCAGAATGCGGGACTGTCCCGGGCAATCCGGGACACGTGGTCACCCTACCATGCGCCCCTTATGGACGCAACGCCACTGTTTACACATGCATAGCAAAGCAATGGGTTCATTTCAATGGCAGCCCACAGGCTGCATGCACCTTTGTCCTCCCTCCCCACCATCCTTACTTTAACAGGAGACTCTGTCCTCACCCCATTATATAGTACTGGGGTGGGGCTGGTCAGAGGCAGCTGGATTCCTCTTATAAAACAGACAATGCCCAGCGCTGTTCTTATCGTCTATTCTTCACTTCCTAAAACTAATAATGAATATAACCTTTTGGGTTTTATCTATCGCAAAGTTCTTCGCATTACTCACTCAATATTGCAATATTCTATGGCAACAACAGGCCGCTTATCTTCCAGAACAAAGGTCTCATTGTTCTGCTGGGTAAACGTCAAGGTTGCAGACATCTTTATTAATTAAAATTGAATTTAATGACCACAATCCTAGGAATAAACAGCGGAGAATGATATGATAATTTAATATCGGTAAAGGGACCATAAAACAGTCATGAAAAGGTTGAGATGTGCTGATTCACAACAGAAAAGTATCTGCTGCCCCCTGGAGTCTGTTTGTGAATATGCACCTTCAAAACGGGAGAAATATTTAAATCAATACCCATTATTTCATGTTACCCGCCAAATAAAATGGGTCATAGGCACCTGAATGGCAAATGAAGTCCTTATAAAAAAAAAAAATCTACATTCAGAAATAATAATAAAATAGGGCCAGATTCACGTAGAATTGCGGCGGCGTAACGTATCGTAGATACGTTACACCGCCGCAAGTTTTCATCGCAAGTGCCTGATTCACAAAGCACTTGTGATGAAAACTACGCCGGCGGCCTCCGGCGCAAGGCGGGCCAATTCAAATGGGCGTGTGCCATTTAAATTAGGCGCGCTCCCGCGCCGGACCTACTGCGCATGCTCAGTTTCTTAACTCCCGCCGTGCTTTGCGCATATTCCCGGACGGCTTACGCAAACGACGTTATTTTTTTAAATTTCGACGCGGGAACGACGGCCATACTTTAGACAGCAATACGTTTGCTGACTAAAGTTAGGGCACCAAAAACGACGACTAACTTTGCGACGGGAAACTAGACTAGCGGCGACGTAGCGAACGCGAAAATCCGTCGTGGATCCGCCGTAACTCCTAATTTGCATACCCGACGCTGGTTTACGATGCAAACTCCCCCCAGCGGCGGCCGCGGTACTGCATCCTAAGATCCGACAGTGTAAAACAATTACACCTGTCGGATCTTATGGATATCTATGCGTAACTGATTCTATGAATAAGCCGCATAGTTAGAAACAGAGATACGACGGCGTATCAGGAGAAACGCCGTCGTATCTCTTTGGTGAATCTGGCCCATAATATCTAAAATCATCTGTTTGTTTGTTTTTTGTTTTTTTAAAGAGAGGAGAATGAAAGAATAGAGTAAGGGATCTTTCACATGTCCGTTCCGTTCGTCCGTTTTTTGGACGTCCGTTAATGGACCGCAATGCTTCCCTATGGGCTAGCGTCCGTTAGCGGATGAGCATCCGCTAACGTCCGTTAGCATCCGTCTGCGTTCAGTTCCGTTTTTTTGGACGGAAGAAAACCCTATTTTTCTTCCGTCTAAAAAACGGAACGGACGAAAAACGGACGTTAACGGATGATCCGTTTATCATCCGTTCCACTAACATCCGTTTTTCTATGTAAAAAGCCCCCCAAAAAAAAAAAAAAAATGGATGGAAAAACGGATGCAAAAACGGATGGAAAAACGGATGGAAAAACTGACGAAAAACTGACGAAAAACTGATGAAAAAACGGATCAACTGATGGAAAAAAAAACTGATCTGAAAAACTGAACGGACGTGTGAAAGAGCCCTAAAGAAGAAAATAAATAATATTATTAATAATAATAATAATAAAAATAAAATTGAGAATAGGATTTTGAATAGAGAGGAGAAACCCCCACTCTGAGCAAGATATCCCTTCAGTTTGACATTCCCAACCCGTATATGTCTGGGACATCCCACTCACCTTGGGGGCCACCCACCTTCCCCCCACCCCCAGTACTACTACCGGCCTGCATCCACCTCCTCCTTCACCCACCTGTCCTCTAGCAGCCGGTGGCAGAGAAGAGGAGATGTGAGCGTTTGGTCAGAAATTCCGACCGGAATTTCCGCCAACAAAAATTTGAGAGCAGGTTCCCAAATTTTCCGACGGAAAAAATTTCCAAACGGAAATTCCAATCGTCTGTAGAAATTACGATGCGCCAAAAATTCCGCCGCATGCTCGGAAGCATTGAACTTAAGTTTCTCGGCTCGTCGTAGTGTTGTAAGTCACCGCGTTCTTGACGGCCGAAAGTTCAGAGAACTTTGGTGTGACCGTGTGTATGCATGCCAAGCTTGAGCGGAATTCCGTCGGAAAAAACAAGGTTTTTCCGACGACAAAATCCGATCGTGTGTACATGGCATTAGTGTTGCGGCTATCAAGATCCAAGTATTTTATACATATGTATTTATCGGGGTATACCGCGCCCCGACGTATAACGCGCACCCCAAGTTCTGCAAGGTAAAAAAGATAATGTACATTTTTGCCCTGCGTCCATCGGCGGCCTTGTCCGGTGTCCGTCTGCGGCTTCCTTGCGCGGGGTCCGTCTCGTCCAGCGTGTCCGTCTGCAGCCTCCATCCAGGTGTCCGTCTCCGTCCAGCGTGTCCGTCTGCGGCCTCCATCCAGGTGTCCGTCTCCGTCCAGCGTGTCCGTCTGTGGCCTCCATCCAGGTGTCCGTCTCTTTCAGCGTGTCTGTCTGCGGCCTCCACCCAGGTGTCCGTCTCGTCCAGCGTGTCCGTCTGCGGCCTCCACCCAGGTGTCCGTCTCGTCCAGCGTGTCCGTCTGCGGCCTCCACCCAGGTGTCCATCTCCGTCCAGCGTGTCCGTCTGCGGCCTTGTGGGTGTCCGTCTGCGGCTTCCTTGCGCGGGGTCCGTCTCGTCCAGCATGTCCATCTGCAGCCTCCATCCAGGTGAGCGTCTCCGGTGTCCGGTGTTCGTTTTTCGATTTTGGCGCAAGCCGAGAGGAGCCGGATTTCCTGTGTGTTTCGGCTCCTCTCGCGTTGCTGCGGGCGGAGCAGAGCGTGGCCGAGCGCGCAGTACACTCAGCTCGGATAATGTCGGAGACGGCGGGGATCGGCTTATATCGCGCACCCGCGATTTCCCCCTGATTTTAAGGGGAAAAAAGTGCACGGTATACGCCGATAAATACGGTACATTTTTTTTTTTTTTCGTTTTCCTGGAGTTCAGCTTTAAGACTACGGCTCCTTTAAAATCCATGCTAAGCTTTTTTTTTTCGGAAGATGAAAGGAATGAAGAAATGACGGACTATGACAGGAAAGCAGCCAGTAAAAATAAATGTGTTTTAATTATACTTTTCAAAATGATGTTCAGGTAAAATATGAATGTTTACTCACCCGAGGCATTTTATAGATCGCTGTCACCAGCTACATGAACAGGAAAATCCACATTTCAGACGCTCGATTTTCCAGCAGATGCAGGAATGAGGCAATCAGAATTTGGATTGCTGCAAAGGAAAGAGGTGACCAACGCACCAGAACACCATGAAGAAAACAGGATGGAAAGGAAGCCTATGGTGACCTGACCCAGGAAGCACAAACCCACCTCTCTTGTGTGCTGCTGAGAGACATAAAGTGCACCTGTATGCTGGGAGATGAGGATATGCTGCAGAGGAGGCCGGCCAATTAGATATCGGCCTTTTCCATAAATGATGATCACTGCAACTGTCGCCGCCGCAGTGTATCCGCAGTTTACGTGCTGGTTACCTGTGGTTTCCCATAGACTTCTTATGGCCCGGATTCAGATACAATGGTGTATCTATCGGCGGGCGTAACGTATCTCAGATACGTTACGCCGCCGTAAATTAGGGCGCAAGTTCCGTATTCAGAAAGAACTTGCGCCCTAAGTTAAGGCGGCGTAACGTATGTGGTCCGGCGTAAGCCCGCGGAATTCAAATGTGGATGATGTGGGCTGTGTTTTATTTAAATTATTTGTGACCCCACCTATTTGACGTTTTTTACGAACGGCGCATGCGCTGTTCGTGAAAGAATCCCAGTGCGCATGCTCAAAATTACGCCGCAAATCGTCATTGCTTTAGACGTGAACGTAACTTACGTACAACCCTATTCGCGAACGACTTACGCAAACGACGTAAAATTTTCAAAATTCGACGCGGGAACGACGTCCATACTTAACATAGGATACGCCTCATATAGCAGGTGTAACTTTACGCCAGAAAAAGCCTAACGTAAACAACGTAAAAAAATGCGCCGGGCGGACGTACGTTTCTGAATCGGCGTATCTACCTAATTTGCATATTCCTTGCATAAATCGACAATTAGTCATCAAGGCAGACTTGTTTTTACACAGTATCATGTGCTTAATCATTGTCATTTTTCGTGTGGTGTGTCACATGGATGGAGCAATAAAGGACTCATATTCATCATCTTGGAGTGCACCCGTTTCTTCCTTTTGATATTAGTGAATAAACAGTGCTGTAAAAAACTACAAGTTCCAGCACTACTCATCCACTTTTTTTGCCAAAGGCAGGAGACATTTTTTTGTACACAAAGAGCATAGACAGGAGCCTCGTGCTGATAAGCTCCCCTCCCCCTATTGTGGTGAATGACCGTGCTTGTACCCTGAGGTACCTGCTGGGTACTAATTATATATTTGTCTCCATAAGGCCAGCAGGTCTATTGGTACTCAGTTGCTCCCAAGACTTACCGTATTACACTCGAGTATAAGCCGACCTGAATATAAGCCGAGGCACCCAATTTTACCACAAAAAAAAAAATGGGAAAACATATTGACTCGAGTATAAGCCTAGAGTGGAAAACGCAGCAGCTACTGGGTAAACAATGCCCATCTGCAGCCTCACTGTGCCCATTTGCAGTCTAATTGTGCCCAGTTGCAGTCTCACTGTTCCCAGTCGCAGTCTCTCACTGTGCCCACATATGCAGTCTCTCACAGTCAGCAGTAAAACAGCGTGTCTGCCGCTGTGTAAATCCATATGCAGCCGTACCTTTCATTAGTAAAACAGCGTGTCTGCCGCTGTGTAAATCCATATGCAGCCGTACCTTTCATTAGTAAAACAGCGTGTCTGCCGCTGTGTAAATCCATATTCAGCCGTACCTTTCATTAGTAAAACAGCGTGTCTGCCGCTGTGTAAATCCATATGCAGCCGTACCTTTAATTACTAAAACAGCGTGTCTGCCGCTGTGTAAATCCATATGCAGCCGTACCTTTCATTAGTAAAACAGCGTGTCTGCCGCTGTGTAAATCCATATGCAGCCGTACCTTTCATTAGTAAAACAGCGTGTCTGCTGCTGTGTAAATCCATATGCAGCCGTACCTTTCATTAGTAAAACAGCGTGTGTCTGCTGTATAATCCAGTCTGTTCGGCCGTCCATTGTAAGAAAGCCCCGCCTCAACCTCCTCGTCCGTCCGTGATAGAGGAACACCGATACAATGCTGGTAAACTGTATCAGTGTTCCGCCTATCACGGAGGAGGCGGGGCTGTCTTACAATGGACGGCCAACCAGACTGGATTATACAACAGCAGACACACGCTGTTTTACTAATAAAAGGTACGGCTGTATATGGATTACACAGCGGCAGACATGCCGTTTTACTGCTGACTCGAGTAAAAGCCGAGGGGGTCGTTTTTCAGCCTAAAAAATGGGCTGAAAAACTCGGCTTATACTCGAGTATATATGGTATATACAATGCTATAGTGCCTGGCCACCACAACAGGGCAGGTGTGAACCGAGGAAAGCAAACAGGTGCCTGCAGTTGACAGACAGGCAGAGTGGATCAATGACAGTCCCGTTACAAAGCAGGCAAGGTTTAGAGTTGTTAGGGTCCAATCTGTAGTCAAAAGGCCGGCAGAGTTCAGAGAGTAGTCGATATTTGATCTGAGGTCATAAACAGGGGAATCCAAACAGCAGAGCAGGACAGACAGAGCTTGAGCACATATTACACACGCTATCACAAGCATAAGATTGCATGGCTGGCTGGCCTACATTAGGTTTGGTCTCCATCCAGAGCTTGACCACATCAATCACCTTACAGGTGGACAGACAGACAGAGAATGCATCACAGAAAAACCAGGCTGCTAGAATAAGACTAGCAGCCAACAAGGATCATGAACACTACATTGGTGACCTAATGCAAAGGAAATGAAGGGTTATTGGAGTACTATTAACCACTTGCCTACTGGGCACTTTTACCCCCTTCCTGCCGAGGCCAATTTTCAGCTTTTAACACCGTTGTACTTTGAATGACAATTACGTGGTCATGCAACACTGTACCCAAATTAATAGTTTGTTATAAAATGCCAATAGGTAATTTTTCTCCTTCACTCATGTGCGCTGATGAGGTGGCACTGATAGGCAACACTGATGATGAGGCACTGATGGGACCGATGTTCTTTGAACCACTTCCACTAATAGTGGGTTGCAATTACTTTCACTCTCTACTGATGTTGAGATCTTATTTACTCCCACCAGCCACAGTCCGGCCCTCCTAAAGTCTGAAGTACCGTAAACTAGCCCTTTGTTTGGAAAGTTTGGTGACCCCTCATATAGTATATGTGCCCCAGCGCACCACAACGCACAGGTGGCCTATCTCTGAATTTGTGGAGAGCTAAAAAGCAGGTCTTTTGTGCTGTACTGGGGTGACATTCAAAAGTGATTTCACAACACACCGCGGTTCATGCATTACTGCAACACAACAGGGTGAAACACGCAAAAGGCCCCTGTAACGGAATGACCCATGAAACCCAGAGACTTTTGAAGGATGGGGGGTACTCCTGTGACAGCGTCAATAATGACTCTTGGGTCTAGGGTCAACCTGTGCCCCTTTTGGGCATAGGGTGACTGAGAAATATTAATTATAAATTACATGAGATGGGACATTAAATGATAATTCATGTTTTGCAGGATATCTTGGAATATTACAAGTTGTTAAAGTTTGACTCCAAATGGAGTGTTTTCATTCAATGGGGGGACACATGCTTTTGAGGTGTTGATTGCGTAGACTCCTGAAAGACATTCCATTGTCCATTGTGAGACGCTAACTAAGTCGGAAAGGTCAGATGTCTCCTTTCAGGGGTAGGGAATTAGCATGTCAATTATGTTTAGTAAAGGAATGTGTTTTGTGTAACAGGTGAGGGAGAACTTGTCAAGCTGTAGTAATTAACCCCTCTAAATGCGGAGACGGGACGTCTGGGGGGATAACTAATAATCGACTCAATTGAATGTCATTGTCTAAAAGAATGCGATTGAAGCCCCATTGTGTGATGTGTGGGTGGAGGGTTGCTTTGTCCCTGTGATTAACTGAAACATGCTTGTACTGTATATAAGAAAGCTAAGATACCATTAAAAGCGTTCATACATTTTGAAACCAGAGACCATAGCTTGTGTTGTCTCAGTTATTCTGGGAAATGGGATGGATCGTGTCTGCTGTCTGTCGGATAAGCTGTCGTGGGGCGATGGAATGGGTAAATCGTAAACGGTGTTAACCCTGGACCTTTACAGCCTCATTCACACCTGAGCGATTATCTGCTTGAAGCTCAAAACGGCTGGAGGAGAAAAAAAATCAATGATTCGCTATGGAGTTGGTTCACAACTCCACTCCAAGTCACCTGAAGCCAAACCCTTGGAGCTTTTTTTGTTGTTGTTGTTGCGTGAATCGGGCAGATTTGGGAATTTGTGGCGTGTCCCCATAGAAATGAATGGAAACTTCATTTCTGCTCAAATGAAAAAAAGGTAAAAAAAATAAAATAGTAATATATGAATAAATAAATGTAAAACAAATAACCGAAAATTATAAGTAAAACTAAATAATATGTAATGATGCATTAGTAAATAATAATTAGCCTTAAAAAAAATTAAATACATTATTATTAATAATAAAATAACACCCAAACTCGAACAAAAAAATACATTATTATTAAAAATAAAAAATGTTGTGTTAGGGTGTTTCTTTTTTTTTTTATTATTATTATTTTATTTTTTAAGGGTTGAAGTGTAAGTGGAGGTTCACCCAAAAAATACATTTTTAACATTACATTCAGCCGAGTTGTCCTAATGACAATCGGCTGTTTTTTTTTTTTTTTCCCCCGTACATACCGTATTTTCACCGCCGCTTCCGGGTATGTCTTCTGCGGGACTGGGCGTTCCTATCTGATTGACTGGCTTCCGACCATCGCATACTGCGCGTCACGAGTTGCCGAAAGAAGCCAAACGTCGGTGCGCAGGCGCCGTATAGAGCGCTGTATTGTTACATAGTATTCATTTATTTGTGTACATATTTATTCATCTATTATTTGAATAATAATGATATAATAATAATAATAATAAAATAACACTTACCCCAACTCCTAATCCTAACCTAAACTGAACTGGAACCCCTAACGAAAAAAACATAATATTATGAATAATAATAATAAAAAAAAATCAAATAAAAGCTACAATATCTAGCAACAAATGATGCAACAGATAATAATTTTCTTTATTGGCAAAAAAAACCCCAAAAAAACGCCAAAACCCCAAAATGCCGGAAAAGCGATCAAAACCGCTACGCTCAGGTGTGAATCCAGCCTTGCTGCAATATAGAAGTGTGAATTCAGTGGAAATGTATATGGTGGAAATTACAATAAAAATAAACAAAATACAAGGGTTTTTTTTTTTTTTGGAAAAAAAAAAAATTCATTGATTTTGGGTCCCTAGTGTATAGTATAAAACAGATTTTAAGTCCATAAAATACTTTTGCTTGGTTAATACGTTTTCCCATCGAAAAGTTATCTGGTTATAAAAGAGAACTGAGCAGATGAAAAAATAAAAAATACCTGACATAAAGGCTTTAACACAAGGATGAGAATTTTTATGATCACCATAAAAAAAAAAAAAAAAGGGATCCTTTTATCCCTTTCCTGGTGTCTTACATTTGTGGAATTGGGGCTAAAGTGTCCATTACAAATGGAATGTTATACATCACATGGGAGAAAATACAGAATTAGATCTTAGAGAAGTTATTCCTTCTTCCGCACTCTTCCATGTGATCCCTCCTTCCTAGTAGGACGGGATTAAGAGAACATTTCAAATTCCCTTTCGCCCGCCTCTCCTCCATGTCTCCTAAAGACCAAGGCACAGGGTATAGGTGAAATGTACCCCAAAAAACAGACATTACCCAACTTTACCACTTAGGTCCATCTCATATCCAGATATGGACAGGGTTGTTATCTCATATCGCACCTTTATTGGTTTATTTTTCTTTTATTTCCCTTGTGACATCCATCATATGGTTTTTAACCACTTAAGACCCGGACCTTAAGGACCCAGACAGTTTTTGCGATTCGGCACTGCGTCGCTTTAAATTTATAGCATTTACAAAATAGAGGATAGTTTTATTGCATTTTTATTTTTTTATTACTACTAATGGCGGCAATCAGCGATTTTTTTTTTCGTGACTGCAACATTATGGCGGACAATTTTGACATGTTTTTGGGACCATTGTCATTTTAACAGCAAAAAAATGCATTAAAAATGCACTGATTACTGTGAAAATGACAATTGCAGTTTGGGAGTTAACCACAAGGGGCGCTGAAGGGGGTTTAGTGTGACCTCATCTGCGTTTCTAACTGTAGGGGGGTGTGGCTGTAGGTGTGACGTCATCGATTGTGGTTCCCTATAAAAGGGATGTCGGCGCCACAGTGAAGAACGGGGAAGCTGTGTTTACATACAGCTCTCCCTGTTCTTCAGCTCCGGGGACCGATCGCGGGACTCCAGCGGTGATCGGGTCGGCGAGTCCCGCGGCCACGGAGCTTCAGACCGGGTCGCGTGCACGTGCCCGACCCCACAGCTGGGCTTAAAGAGCCAATTACAGAATTTTTCCCCCCACACCGAAACCCCTCCCTGTTCTGCCTGCTTCTGATCCCCCTCAGTGTCCCCCGTCAATGTGCTGCCCCCCACGGCACTACTGGCTTACCCGTCTCGTAAAAAATAACAAATTGTAAAATAAAATAAATTTTAACATTCTTTAAAAAAAATTATATTAAAAAAAAGTTTAAAGATTTTTAAAAACTATTTTAAAAGGGGCTAATTCACTGTTATGTTTGTGTCCACTAATAATGATTTTAGTGTATTTTTTTGTGAAAATATTGTTTTGATATATTTCGGATGGGGGCCTGAGGGGCCCTGTCAGGTAGGCTGTACAGGGCCCCGTGATTTCTAACAGCAGCTGTGCCTATAGGTAGTAAAAATATCTTGTAAACGTGCACCGTTTAGTAGATATTAACATTGCATGCAGCCAGCGACATCACTGGCTCATGCGCTCTGAAGCCACGTGCTGTGAACGGCGGCTCCCATGCGCACGTGACAACATCGGGGCTCTGGCCAATCACAGCGCCGGCTCCCACAAACCCGGAAGAAACTCCAGGAAAAAAATGTGAGCCGTCTCATCGGTGTACAGGCGCTGCTGAAACAACTTAGTTCTGAGGTTAGTATTTCATAATGAGCTAGTATGCAATGCATACTAGCTCATTATGCCTTTGTGTCTTACAGGTTTTTTTTCTTTCAGTTTACAACTTCTTTAAAATGCTACTAAACCCAGGACCCTGCATTAACTATACAGTGGAACCTTGGATGACGAGCATAATCCGTTCCAGGAGAATGCTTGTAATCCAAAGCGAGTTTCCCCATAGAAGTCAATGGAAACGAAAATAATTTGTCCCGCATTGACTTCAATGACATGCAATACCGCATGTGGCCAGAGGTGAGGGGGTGCCAGAAAGCCTCGGAAACAACCGGAAAGGCCCAAGGACACCTCGGCTGACCTCGAAAAGACTCCGTTCACGAGCTCTCCTCGGGCCTTTCCGTGCATTTCCGAACGGCGCCGATCGACTCCGACACCCCCCCCCCCCTACCTCAGCCCATACGCGGTACTGCACACCGCTTTGACCCGAATCGTGCTCGTGTTGCAAGACCACACTCACAAACAGAGTTACAATTTTTAAAAATACAGTTCTAGTATTGCGAAACGCTCGTTAACCGCGTTACTCGCAATCCGAGGATCCACTGTATCGGGTCTTACACAGAACATGGCAATGCAATTATTTTAGTAAATACAACTTGACAAATACCTTTTCTCATTAGCAGTATATAGCGGTCTTGTGATTTCTATCAGTGTCTGGTAAAAAGCTTATAGAAGAAGTTTTCATACTGCACTGGCTGTCCCATCAGGATGCAGGACCCCTGACCCTCTGTCTGGACAGTGCTGATTGAGTACATGTGATCAGCACAGGGCCAAAGAAAACCTCTCTAGCAATACACACCAAACTGAGCACGTGCAGCCTGACTCCAGTAATGCCGTCTTATCCAGGCATGTTATGGGGACAATGCAAGAAGAGGAGGATCTGTGCATACAGGATCAAAACAGCGTTTTTACACAATGCGGAGGATAAACCCCTTAGGCCCCTTTCACATTGAGGTGTTTTTCATGCGGTACAGCGCTAAAAATAGCGCTGCTATACCGCATGAAAAAAACCTGCCCTGTAGTGTTCAATGTGAAAGCCCGAAGGCTTTCACACTGAAGCGGTGCGCTCCAAAAGTCCTGCTAGCCGCATCTTTACCGTGGTATGGGAGCGGTGTGTTCACCGCTCCTATACCGCGCCTTCTCATTGAAATCAATGGGAAAGCGCGGTAATACCGCCCACAGCGCGGGCGGTATTAACCCTTTTTCGGCCGCTAGCGGGGGTTAAAACCTCACCGCTAGCGCCCGAATATCGCGGTAAATACGACATTATAGCCGCGCTACAAATAGCGCGGCTATACCGTCACCGCAGCTGCACGCCTCAATGTGAAAGCAGCCTTCGGTTCCAATGTGAATATAACAAGCATGCTTTACTAACACAGATATTACTGTTGTGGATTTAGTAACACTTTAATAAAGTTTACTGTAATTGAAAGAAAAAAAAAACAAACAAAAAAAGAAATAAAAAGGTGTTGTAGAGTCCAGCTTGGCTGGGAGAAGGCAGATCCTGGAAGGCTGCCCCCCCCCCCCCCCCCCAACAACCAGTTGCTGCTAGGGGTCATCTAGAGTCCATATAGATATGGTTTGATGAGTTTGGGGTGGAGGAGCTCTAGTGGCCTGCACAGAGCCCTGTCCTCAACCCCACTGAACACCTTTAGGATAAACCAGAATGCCATCCAACAACAGGACCTGTCCTCACAAATGCTCTTTTGGCAGCCACAACTGGAATGGGATGTCCAACAGTAGGTGCGATGGTCAGGTGTCCACAAACTTTAGGCCACAATATATAGCTTTTCTTTTTTTTTTTTTTTTTTTTACACTCAATGTATTTTGTAGTAAAAGCAGTTTGCCACTGTCACCTGTATGGCCCCATTTTCCTTTTGTATTAGCTGTAAATGCCTGAGAATCACCAAAGCAAAAGGTTATGGCGCATAATGTCAGTTCACAATTTCTAACAAGGAGGAATTACCTGCAGCATACCAAAGAAATAAAAAAAGAAAAAAATAGTCCATACAAACGGCCCAAATCTTACAATGAACTGGATTACGGAAAGTGTGATTGCATAAGACTGTCTTTTATGGAAGAATACGTTAAAAGACTACATGGTTGTGCCATCGGTGTTCCGCGGCTGGAATCCTTCCCGGCGCGGACTGTTGAGGTCCCCATGTGTCGTTACGACGCAGCGCACCAGAAGAGTGTCGTTTTTAACGTAGACCCGCTGCTTGAGTGCCTGAAGGTGCATAAATGTGACGTAACCAAAGCCTTTGGGGTTTCGGGGCATGGTGGGCCTCTGGAAGGCCAGCAACTCCGGTTTGGTGTCCATGACTTCCTCCTGATCTTGTAAATTGGATCCTTCCGATTGGTCCAGGATGGACAGGCGGATGGTTCCCTGAAAAGGCCAGTGGAGGAGATTGTCGTACTCTCCTTGCATTGTGTGTACAAAGAGGGAGATGTAGTTGGCACAGCGGGGGGCACTAGGTAGCTGCAGGTGAAGGCGCAGACACAGCTTGTAGCCTGGCTTTCCAGTGTAAAATCCTGGACTGTGAATGACTACTGGTTTCTCCTCCTCCTGGTTTTTTAGGTGGGCGCTAAAATGATGGATTTTCCACACAAAGACACCATTGTACTGCTGAGCCTCCACCTCCACAAGCTTGTCCTCCAAGGTACGGATGGTTTGCTTTAGATCGGTTACTAAGGCAGTCTGAGTTTCCATTTTGGCCATTAGCTCTCGGATCTGGTGGTCTTGCTTCACTAGGCGGGCCTCCAATTGCTCAACCGTCTCCTTTAACTGCTGCTGCTCTTGATTGCCCTCACGTTGCGAAGAGATCAGACGAGAGGCAGAGGCAGAGGGCATTGTGTATATAGAAGGGGGTCCGGGTTCGAACTGGCTGGGGTCAAGCTGCATGCTGGACATGTGAGGGGTCGAGGAGAGCGATGGGCTGAAGCTTATGAGTTGTTGTGCCATCATTCGCATGTGAGCCTGTGTGAACTCCTGCTGGTGCTGAGCCAGATCATCCCTCTGCATCTAGAAAGAAGAATAAAAGGCCTTAGCAGGTTTCTACATGCACCTTCCAAATATTTGAAATCAAGGGTGTCCAACCTTTTGTCCTCTCTGGGGCACATTGGAAGAAGAGAAATTACACTAACAATACAATACGGATAGCTGATAAACAGTTCCCCATGCAGCCGTCGGGCCTGTGCGCTATAATGACAGAAGGGTGGGGCGGGCAACTCTCCCCAGCACTCTCCCTAGACCCGGCCGTGCAGCATTTACTTACCTGGCACCCCTGCTGCCGATGCAATTGCAAACATGCCAGCCCCGGCATCCCTCCAGGCATGCATTTGCGTGGCATCTCAATGTAGGCTGCCATGTTTGTTTAGCAACGCCAGCATCCCTTCAGGTGTGCATTTGGCTGGCTTCTCAATGTAGCCTGCCATTACTACTATGTTGGTACGGCAGACCCGACATCCCTCCAGATGTGCATTTGCCTGGCTTCTCAATGTAGGCTGCCTCGGTTGCCATGTTTGCATGGCAGCACCGCCATCCCTCCAGACGGGACTGGGCCACATGCAGCCTGCAGGTTGTCACCCCCTGTTCTAAATCTACAACACCAAAGCAACACATACAAAGGCAAAGACGTCTCTCAAACCAACCCCATGCTACAGTATCGCTGTGTGTGGCCTCAGCCAGGGTTGATGTGGCCACGCCCCCAATGCGTTTCACCACGCCCACTGGGGCTTGCCTCTGAGCAAGCCCTGATGGGCGGGGCAAAACACATCAGGAGCGTGGCAGCGGCCACACACTGCAATAGCACTGGCTTGGCTTGAGCCTCTGTGAGCAAGCCCCCAGTGGGCAGGGCAAAACACATCAGGGGCGTGGCTGAGGCCACACACTGCAATGGCACCGGGTTGGCTTCAGCCTCTGTGAGCAAGCCCCTGGAGGGCAGGGTGAAACATCAGGAGTGTGGCTTAGGCCTGTACTCCATACCCAGGATAGTTTTCCCTTCTTACCACCATGTCACAGAGTCTCATAAAGCAGTTCCATTATCTGTAAAGCTTCATCCTCACCTTTTCCGTACATCCAAACTGGCTGTAGATACATGGAATAGGGGCCTTTATACAGTCCATGCTATAGTGACAGGCCATCTGGAAAAGAACCATGGAATACTTATTTGTACCAAGTACAGATTCTTACAAGTGATAACAAATTTACACCAAAGCAGAATGTTAAAGAGATTATAAAAAGGAACTAAAAAAATAAATATTAAAAACAAACATATCTATACTTTCTTGCAATGGAATTGCACAATGTGGCCCTGAACCTCCTCTTCTCAGATCCCCTGCTGGTGCTCCTGGCCCCTTCTCTGTGTCCAGTGCCCCCCCCGAAGCCACTTCCTTTGGGGGGCACTGGTATGGGCTCGCTCCTAAACCCTGCTTCGGCATCCATTGACACAGACAGTGGAACTCGGCCACGCCCCCTCACCACTGGCTGTGATTGACAGCAACGGGAGCCAATGGCTCCTGGTGCCGCAGCAAAGCCAGTGAGAGATGCAGATGTGCACAGCGCTGGATCGAATGAAGTGCTTAAGTATAAGGGGTGTCGGGCCAACACGGATGCCTAAACTTTTGTTTACCTTAAAGTGGTTGTAAAGGCACAAGGTTTTTTACCTTCATGCATTCTATGCACGAGGGTAAAACAAATCTTCTGTGTGTAGATATCCTCCCCCTAATACTTACCTGAGCACCTTTCTCGATCCAGTGATGGCCACGCAAGCCTTGCCTATTCGTTAATCACAATTCCGTCTTCAGTCGATTGCATCAGGTTGAACTTAGTTTGAGACCCTTTGAGTTAAAGGGATATTAAAGGGCAAGGTCTTTTTTTTAATAACAAACATGTTATACTTATCTTCTCTGTGTAATGGAGCAGCCCGGAACATCGTCTCCTCAGGTCCCCTGCTGGCACTCCCCCCCCCCTTTTATAAGTGCCCCCATAGCAAGACACTTGCTAATGGGGGCACTTGTGCGTGTTCGCTCCCAAGCCCCACTCTGTCTCTATAAGACACACGGAACGGGGCTCAGCCCGCCCCCCACTCCCCCCTCACTGGCTGTGACTGACAGCAGCAGGAGTCAATGAGGAGGCAGAGACTCAGGAGAGAAGCTGCTCTCACTGGATCGCGATCGGGCTTGGGTAAGCATTGGGGGGGGGGGGGACAGCATACGGAAAGTTTTTTTTACATTTGCACATTGAATACATGAAAAAGAAAAACCTTGGGGTAGATTCAGTAACATTTGCGCATTTTTTACGTAGGCGCAGGGCACCGTTTTTGCCCTGCGCCCCCGCAAATTTTCTGCGCTACCCTCGATTCACGGAGCAGTAGCTCCGTAAATTGCGTGGGCACTCCGGCAAAATGCCCGGCGTAAGCGCGCGCAATTTAAATGATCCCGTAGGGGGCGGGAATCATTTAAATTAGGCGCGTTCCCGCGCCGAGCGTAGTGCGCATGCTCCGTCGGGAAACTTTCCCGACGTGCATTGCGGTAAATGACGTCGCAAGGACGTCATTTGCTTCAAAGTGAACGTGAATGGCGTCCAGCGCCATTCACGATTCACTTACGCAAACAACGTAAATTTCAAATTTCGCGACGCGGGAACGACGGGTATACTTTAGCATTGGCTGCCCCTGCTATAGAAGGGGCAGCCTTACGCAAAAAACCGACGTACGCAAACGACGTAAACTGCGTACGCAGGGCTCGCGTAGGGTAGTGAATCTGCGTTAGTATGCAATTTGCATACTATACGCTGACCACTACCGGAATGCCACCTAGCGGCCTGCATAAGAATACAGCCTAAGATATGAGGGCATAAGAGCCTTATGCCACGCATATCTTAGGCTGCAGTCGGTGTAACGAGCTCTCTGAATCAGGAGAAGTCGTTACGCCGGGGCAAGTAAGCAATTGCGCTGCGTAACTATGGTTACGCAGGCGCAATTGCTCTTTGAATCTGGGCCCTTGTGCCTTTAGAACCACTTTAATTCAGAACTTGATAGGTGCATCTGACCTGTATAGCCGGTAAAATCTCATTGCGATGGCAGACATAGAGTCTGAGGACCCGCAGGCACGCTTCCATGGCGTGCGCACGCCCGCCCGCTAGCCCGGGATTACAAAGGGACGTACAGGTACGCCCCTTTTGCTCACCTGTGCCATTCTGCCGACGTACATAGGTGTGCGGCGGTCGGGAAGCGGTTAAAACAAATTTTATGTGCTGGCCAGGGAAAGTGAGAGGGGGATCCGGAAGTGATGTCATACATGTTGCTTTTGGGTCAGCAAGTAGGTGCTTCCATCTGATGCAAGGATGAGGTATGGACCTGGCAGCGAAAGGGTTAAGGTCAACTGAGAAACATTTCTAATATAGCCACAGAAGCAACGTGGAGATGTTCGGCAAACAAAACAGTCGTTTAAAAAGGAAAATATGCGTTCTAAAACGTAACAGGACGTCCCTACCTGATGTCGCACAAGGCCGCTGGTCTCGCAATATTCACAAGTTACGTAGGCCAAAGGGCACTTCTTTTCATGAACCTGTATTGGGAAAAAAGAATGAGGTCCAAGACTTATTTTATTAAAAGCATGCAATAAAAAAATATCCATACAAGACCTTTGTATGGTAGATTATGGAAAAACATTCACAATCATAATGGCAAATGGGCGGTCTATCCTGCAAGTGGGCGTGTCTACCTGCACACAGTTCCCCCACACAGTACATTGAATAATACAAATCCTATGAGCTCCCTCCTCTACAATAGTCTGCATAAGTAGGTAGATTCACAAAGAGTTAGGCCGGCTTATCTACAGATAAGCCGACCTAACTCTGAGGCCCCATTCACACCTAAGCGACAAAACGCCCGACGCGGGGCGCTTCTGTCGCTTGAGGGGAGAATTCCCATTGCCGTCTATGGAGATGGTTCACATCTCATAGACGCGCAACGCCTGTTGCCTGAAAAAAAGTCCCGGACCCTTTTTTTCACGCGACAGGCGCGTTTTCCCATAGACAGCAATGGGAATACTTTAGAAAAAAAAAAAAAAAAAAAGAAACATTTGTAATCGCGGCAAATCTGCCGCTACACGCGTACGCGGCTGTCGCTTAGGTGTGAATGCAGCCTAAATCTAAGCCGGCCTATGTTTAAGTGTATTCTCTAACAGAGATACACTTAAACATATCTAAGATAGGCTGGCTTGCGCCGTTCTATCTTAGGTTGCAATGTTTCTTTTGGCCGCTAGATGGCGCTTCCATTGCGGCCGGCCTAGATTATCTAAATGAGGGGATACGCCGATTCACGAGCGTACGCCGGGCCTACACCGTCGCATTACCTCGTTTCCGTACGCCATAGGCCGCCTAAAGTTATTCCATCTATGAAGTGGAATAACAATGTTAAGTATGGCCGCCGTTCCCGCCGCGAGGTTCGAATTTTTTACGTCGTTTGCGTAAGTCGTCCGCGAATCGGGAGTTACATCGTTTACGACCGCGTCGAAATCAATAGGCCCGTACGGCCTACTTAGCCGCAAGGCGCACTGGGAAATGTAGTCGCCCGGCGCATGCGCAGTGTCAAAAAACGTAAAAAACGTGAGGTCGAGCCTCATTTCCGTAATACACGCCCCCCTCCCAGTCATTTGAATTAGGCGCGCTTACGCCCGCTCGTTTTAGGCTACGCCGCCGAAAATTTGAAGGCAAGTGGTTTGAGAATCACTAATAGCCTAAATAATTTACGGCGGTGTAGCCTAAAAAGACTAGGCTAGGCCGTCCTAATTTTAGGCCCATCTCTCTGAATCCTGAGTACCTAAAGGTGCTTATATATAGGAAGAGAGGGGCTATATAACAGTGCTATTGTGCGATGTTATAAAAGGGGGGGGGTCTACAAGTAGAATGCCATACGTCTATCCATTGTAGTCCAGGCAGTCACCGATTTGGCGGTTGGAGCCGCTGCACTAACAATCTGATGTTAGTACCGCAATCACCCGCCCGCCCCCCTGCTGAGCTGTTAATTTCTGACAGGACGACGTTTTTTTTTTCAGCATGCTCGTCCAATAGAAGCCAGACAACCGGCTGGCTTCTGTCGGATAGACCAACATACACACAGGATGAATGTCGCCCGTTTTTTATTGAACCGGCTGATGTCTCCCAACATTCGGCCCGTGTATACAGGGCTTAAAGGAGATTGTACAATCAGGTTGTATAGTGCATGGTGAGCTTTGGAGGGGTTAATACTCTGCAATGTGTATAAAGGCCGTTTGATCCTGTCTTCTCTGATCCCCCCCCCCCCCTTTTTCCAGAGTCTCCAATATATCTCCTGATAGTACAGAGCCTTCGGAACACTCTGCACATGCTCAGTTTGGTGTGTATTGCTAGAGAGTTGTTTTTTTTGGGGGGCGGGTGCATGTGACCAGCACAGGGCCAATCAGCACTGTCCAGGCAGAGGATCAGGGCTCCTGCAACCTCATAGGACAGTCAGGGGAGTATGAAAACTCCTCCTACACGCTTTACACAGACACTTATTAGTCACAAGACTGCTATATACTGCTGATGAGAAAAATAGGATTTTTGTACTCACCGTAAAATCCATTTCTCCGAGTTCATGGACGGACACAGTATCCTTTGACAGTAGGGCAGGGCTCGACAAATCCCGGGCGCCAGGTCGCCATGGCGACTAGAAATAGGGTCCTGGCGACTTGGCTTGGAAGGGGGGCAAAAAAAAAATATATATATTTTTTTTGTGAGCTGGCACCATCTGGTGGTGAGCCGTTGGTATTACAAGTTAAGCAGCAATTCTAATGTAATTTTTAACTATTTTCACTGCCATCTTCTTCCCTCTAATTAGAACCCCCAAACATTATATATATTTTTTATCCTAACACCCTAGAGAATAAAATGGCGATCGTTGCAATACTTTCTGTCATGCCGTGTTTGCGCAGCGGTCTTACAAGCGCACTTTTTTTTTGGAAAAAATTACTTTTTTTAATTGAAAAATAAGACAACAGTAAAGTTATCCCCATTTTTTTTTAATATTATGAAAGATAATGTTACGCTGAGTAAATTCATACCCAACATGTCACGCTTCAAAACTGCGTCCGCTCGTGGAATGGCGACAAACTTTTACCTTTTAAAATCTCCATAGGCGATGTTTAAAAAAATCTACAGGTTGCATGTTTTGAGTTACAGAGGTCTAGAATTATTGCTCTCGCTCTGCCAATCGCGGCGATACCTCACATGTGTGGTTTGAACACCGTTTACATATGCGGGCGCTGCTCACGTATGTGTTCGCTTCTGCGCGCAAGCTCGTCGGGACAGGGTGCGTTTTCTGGCTCCTAACTTTTTTAGCTGGCTCCTAGATTCCAAGCAAATTTGTCAACCCCTGCAGTAGGGTTATATCCGCTTCCTACTGTCAAAAGGATGCTGTGTCCCTCCATGAACGGAAGAGAAAAGTATTTAGCAGTTTATATTTACTAAAGTGATTGCATTTCCATGTTCTGTGGGAGACCAGGTATAGTGAATGCAGGCTCCTGGGTTAAGTAACACTGTCTGTTTAGTGCCCCTCCGACTTACCATCTTCTCCTCATAGGGCATAGACACAAGGCAGTTTTCACAGGACACTTCTCGCCGCGGACACACCACCATGTGTTGCTGCATTTGGCTTCTCGGCAAAATCTGTTGGCACTGTAGGCATTCCATGCTGGCAAACGCACAGACTGCCTGGTGATGCTGCATACAAAATCACAACAACAGGATTAAAAACCCAGGAGAGGAAAACAAAAACACAGAGCATTCTGATGATGGTACAAGCCTGAGCCATTTAAAGTGGTTGTAAACCTCAGACATGAAATATGAACCAAGCATGTCCTTCTATAGTGTGCATTTGTTTGCTTGATTTAATCCATTTCTGTCCGCCGCCTCATTCCTCTGCAGGAGTCACTCCCGACAAGTTTTCCTGACACCAAAAAGAAAACTGGTGACAGTGGAGGGAGCTCCAGCACACAGCCTGTGGTTGACAGCCTTAGCTCTGTTCCTGTGTGCTGTGTGAAGGAGAGGGGGGGGGGGGGGGGGTTGTCCCTTCCCTGCAATCAGCTCTCGGAGCTCTCTTCAATGAGCTCTGCTGTGTTTAAAGTGATGGTAAACCCTTACAATCCACTTTTCACTACAGGTAAGCCTATAAAAAAGGCTTACCTGTAGCTACCCCGGATATCTCCTAAACCTGCACGGTTAAGAGATATCCTCTGTATCAGCACATGCGCACTAAAGCAACGGCACGTACGCGCCATTTTCGGTGACTCCCACACGCATGCGAGGGAGTGACGTCATCGCGGCTCCGGCCAATCACAGCGCCGGAGCCCGCTATACTCAGAAGTAACTTCCGGGAGCGATGTCGCCGGCCGGAGCTGTGGACAAGGACCACTGCGGGGGCTTCGAGCTAAGATGAGCATTTAATAATGAGCTAGTATGTTATGCATACTAGCTCATTATGCCATTGTCTTGCATTTTTTTTTGTGGATTTACAACCCCCCTTTTTTTTTTTTTAAAGCTCAGACAAGCTTTATAAATTCTCGATTTTGAATGGATGCAGAGAAAAGAAGGCTGCAGAATAAACAGTTACAGCTTGTGTAAAAAAAATAAAAAAATAACACCATACATACCTGATCTGCAGCTGCTCCGGTGCGGTCTCCAGCGGCGGATTGCTGTGTGCAAGAGGCAGTCGTCAACGGCTGGGAAAAGCCTGGGAAGTGACGTCACCCATAGACTTACTATGGGGCTTCCATTGTCAGCTGCCTCTCCTACACAGGGAAGCCGCTGCTGGCAGCTCAGCCCGGGACCCAATCGGCTTAAAAAAAAAAAAAAACAGGCAAGTATAGCGATCTCTCTTTTGCTTTGTTTCAAAAATTATACCCATGTAGCTTTAGTGGTGCTTCAAGGTGTCTTCAAAGCCTATGACTATAGCAAAGCTCGCTTGAAAATCCATTAAAGCCCCGCCAAAAGGCTCCTCAAGGCTCCTCGAAGCCCCGCCAAAAGGCTCCTCAAGGCCCCGTCAAAGCCCCGCCAAAAGGCCCCCGTCAAAGCCCCGCCAAAAGGCCCCCGTCAAAGCCCCGCCAAAAGGCCCCCGTCAAAGCCCCGCCAAAAGGCCCCCGTCAAAGCCCCGCCAAAAGGCCCCCGTCAAAGCCCCGCCAAAAGGCCCCCGTCAAAGCCCCGCCAAAAGGCCCCCGTCAAAGCCCCGCCAAAAGGCCCCCGTCAAAGCCCCGCCAAAAGGCCCCCGTCAAAGCCCCGCCAAAAGGCCCCATCAAAGCCCTGCCGAAGCATCAAGCAAGGGCAAGGTGTAAACAGGACTGTAAGCCAACCATTTTATTTAGCGACAGGAGCTTTGACTGGCGCTCAGAGAGCTTTAACAAAGCGTGTCCAAAGCCATGTTTTGAAGCAAGTGTAAACTAGCCCTAAGGTTAAGGTTAGAGGTCATAAACGAAGCAAATTTCTTAAAGCGGTGGTTCACCCTCAATAGCAACATTCTACCATTAAATCAAGCATAGTAGCGCGAGCTACAGTATGCCTTTATTTATTATTTGGCCCCGTACTCACTGTTTAATCCCGGAGATACATTTCAGGCTCCCCGCGGGGAATGGGCGTTCCTAGTCAGAGGGGACAATGATTGAAGGCCAGCTATTGTGCGCAACGCCTCCCGAGTAGGACTCGGCTCTTCACGGCGCCTGCGCACAGACATCGGAGCTGACTGCGCAGGCGCCGTGAAGTGCCACGTCCTATTTCGGCTATTTCCGTGAGGCGTGACGCGCCATAGCCGGCCGTCAATCATGTTCCCCTCTGACTAGGAACGCCTACTAGACTGAAACTTATCTCCGGGATTACACAGTGAGTACGGCGCAAAAAAAAAAAAAGGCATACTGTAGCTCGCGCTACTATGCTAGATGGAATGTTAGAAATTGTATTTTATTTTTTTAGGGTGAACCCCCGCTTTTGCAGGAAATAAATACGCATGATTCCCCCATCAACACAGACAGTGCTGACAGGGGAAGCAGCAAATTGGCTTCTCCCGGCATGGGCTAGCGATAATCACAAGAGACTCTGGCAGGCTGGTTGTACCAAAAGTTGTTCGATCAACTGGGTACATTCAGCCTGCTCATTAACGGTTTGAATGTCGAGATTTTGCATTTACTTCCACTTTAAAGCAATTACATGAAACAGATTAGGGATAGATATACAAAAAAAAAAAGGGGACTAGGATTTTCTACAAAGAACCCCAAGCCAGTACAGTAGGACAGAACAGATCTGATGTTTTTTTTGCTCACCTCCACGTTCCTCAGCTCCATCCTGGCCGAGCAATCTTGGCTGGGGCATCTCACCATCAGGGAAAGGATTTCTCGTTTGGCAAAATTATCCGGGAATAGCTGATGCTCCAAGAGAAGATCGTTATCCACAGGACACTTCGGCCCGGCGTCTCTGCATAAACACGGCAAGGCATTATTAGACCATCAAATCATTTCATTGATTGAATTTATACAACACCTATAAATCCTGCAGGGATGTACATCCTCTCTGCCTAGATAAGAGTTTACAGCTTCCCGTCCCTTCCACCATCAGACACACACAATTCCCTCTGCTCAGCCAAGGGACCGGCATTAATTCCGGTTTCTAATTTTTATAAAACAGAGAAATGAATGGAATCATTTACAAATACATGAGGAAGTGACACTTCATATCAAGGTGCCTCTGTAAGGTGAATTCCTTTGTTAATCAATAAACCAATAAAAAGAGCAGGTGACCCAGAGATTCCTCCACACCTCGCCCTCATACCCCGTATAGGATCAGCATGAATGCCAGGCTGGTATAAAAGAAACATAATGCAGCTCTGCAATCAATATTTCATTAAAGAGGAACTTCTGCCGACTTGTCAAAGTTCTTAAAAGAGAAGTATGGCAAAAGCTTCTTTGCTCATACTTCTCGTGGGTCACAGGGGCGCACTTACTTTTGCTCTCCAGTGGCCCACAAATAGCTGAAGGTGGGCTATAGCCCGCTGTCGGCTGACGTGGCAGAGCTGCTCCAGGCTCTGGAAGGATTCCGACAATATTATCGGGATCCACTCAGCTGGCCGAGAGCCAAAGCCAGCTGAACCTGTGCCCTCCCCAGCCTGATGCTCCAGTAAGCACTGGAGGAGCAGAGTGGAGAGCAGTGAGAAAGTGGCCCCCCCCCCGCCCTGATAACGAAACGTGTTATACCCCATGTCAATTTCTTGGTGCTTCAAAAGAGTCTCCAAAACCTCCATAGAAGTCCATAACAACTCTCACAGCACCTGGAGCTAGTTAGTGGCTTCTATAGCATTAGCTTTACTTTGTTTTGGGGGTACTTCAAGTATGAGATATCCCAGGATGCACTGGTGAACCAACAAGCAAACCGGAAAGACGTCATCAGCAGTCACTTCCTGTTTATATGTAAATATCTTGTGAGTGTCTCGTGCAGCAACCGACGAGCAGGGATCCGCTGAACGAGGGGGCACCAACCAACGAGCAGGGGATCCGCTGAACGAGGGGGCACCAACCAACGAGCAGGGGATCCGCTGAACGAGGGGGCACCAACCAACGAGCAGGGGATCCGCTGAACGAGGGGGCACCAACCAACGAGCAGGGGATCCGCTGAACGAGGGGGCACCAACCAACGAGCAGGGGATCCGCTGAACGAGGGCAACAACCAACGAGCAGGGGATCTGCTGAACAAGGGCACCAACGAGCAGGGGATCCACTGAACGAGGGGGCACCAACCAACGAGCAGGGGATCCGCTGAACGAGGGCAACAACCAACGAGCAGGGGATCCGCTGAACGAGGGCAACAACCAACGAGCAGGGGATCCGCTGAACGAGGGCAACAACCAACGAGCAGGGGATCCGCTGAACGAGGGCAACAACCAACGAGCAGGGGATCCGCTGAACGAGGGCACCAGCCGACGAGCAGGGGGTCCGCTGAACCAGTGTATCAAGGAGCTGGGGATCGGCTGAGTGGGGGTATTACTAAGCATTTGCCAAGCTTCATAGAAGCATCAAAAACACATGTTGAAGCGGTAGGCAGATTACTGTGTGTGCCTGGAGTACAAGTTTTAGTAAAATCTCTATTTATATAGCTAGAAAAAATTAAAATAAAAAAACAGATGCTATAATTACCCTTTACAATGACATTTGTTTCCTTTCACCCCCCAGTAGAACGTCATTATAAATGATGGAACTGATAAGACACACAAGTACCTACAGGGTGAGCAGACCAGGAAGCCGTGTTATGGAATCTATACATGAATCTACACAAACAGGATGTGCAGGGAAGAGAAAGGGAGGGAAGGTTCTCTTGGCCAACAGAATAAATTAGTGATAAGGCCGGTGGCAGAGAAAGGGCGATCATCAAAGAGGTTGTGGAAAACAGGCGGGGCGATGAACTATGGAAAGTCGATCATTTCACCGGCTTCCTCTCGGGGGGGTCAGGGAGGGGTCAGAAGATTTACAGCGTGCGTTTCCTACACATTTCCTGCGTATCGCCAGTCGGCGATCAAAGTCAGCGGAGACCAAAAACGCCACAGTACTTCTTCCAATAGGCTGGCTTCTTTGTGGGACTGCGGCTCTGTGCTCACAGCTACGTTGCACGCCCGCTGGGGGTGTCAATGACACCCCCCGATCGGTTTGCAGATCGCAGTGCAGGAATCATGATGCATGCATGTGATCTGCACAGCAGTGCGGTGCGAATCACATGCGATTTCTAAGCCTCAAAAATGCTTGAATCAAGCGCTTCCATGCATTTCTATGAAAAAAAATGCATTAAAATAAAAAGCCTTCTGTGTGCAGCAGCCCCCGCAATACTTACCTGAGCCCCAACTCTATCCAGCGATGTGCACGAGAGCCTCAGCCATCCGATTGGCTGAGACACTATCAAAGTCAGTTAGCCAACCAGGAGAGGTGGGGGGATAATACGGACCGTGTCCCTGTGTGTGAATGGATACACAGAGCTACGGCTCAGCTTGGGTGCCCCCATAGCAAGCTGCTTGCTGTGGGGGCACTCAACAGGGGGGAGGGGCCAGGAGCACCAGTGAGAGACCCGAGAAGAGGAGGATCTGGGCTGCTCTGTGCAAAACCACAGTTTGTTATTTTTAAGAAAAAAAAAAAAAGAGACTTTACAATTCTTTTAAGCTTTGACAATAAAACCTGGAAGCCGATTGGTTTCTCTGCAGAGCTGCACCAGATTTCGCACTCTCCAGTTTTAGTAAAATCAACCCCAAAGTATAAATGCTGGCTGTATAAACAGTCACAAGTAGGGTTGTCCCGATACCGATACTAGCATCGGTACCGATACTGAGCATTTGCGCGAGTACTTGTACTCGTGCAAATGCTCCCGATGCTTCGCTCGATACTTTTTTTTTTTCCCCAGAGAGAGCGGGCGGCGAGGGGGCAGAGCAACTGCCGCCATCTAGTTGATGAGCGCGGGGAACAATACAGCTTTCATTTGAATAGCTGTGTGTTCCCCCGCCGCGCCTTGTCATATATATAGCCCCCCCCCCCCATCCAGGCACTTTGATAGACAGATCACCCGTCCCAGGATTGGATGGGTGATCTGTCTATCAAAGTGCCCGGAAAAGGGGGAGGGGCTATACATGACGAGGCGCGGAACACAGCTATTCAAATGAAAGCTGTAATGTTCCCTGCGCTAATCAACTAGGTGACGGCGACGGGGGGGGGGGGGGGGGGGGCATGGCTTTCTCTTTGGGGAAATGGCTGCATTTGAGGGGGACATGGCTGCATTTGAGGGGGACATGGCTGCATTTGAGGGGGACATGGCTGCATTTGAGGGGGACATTTAAAAAAAAGTATCGGCAAGTACATGGCTTTCTCTTTGGGGAAATGGCTGCATTGGAGGGGGGACACGGCGGCTGCATTTGAGGGGGGACACGGCTGCCGCATTTGTGGGGGGACACGGCTGCCGCATTTGTGGGGGGACACGGCTGCCGCATTTGTGGGGGGACACGGCTGCCGCATTTGTGGGGGGACACGGCTGCCGCATTTGTGGGGGGACACGGCTGCCGCATTTGTGGGGGGACACGGCTGCCGCATTTGTGGGGGGACACGGCTGCCGCATTTGTGGGGGGACACGGCTGCCGCATTTGTGGGGGGACACGGCTGCCGCATTTGTGGGGGGACACGGCTGCCGCATTTGTGGGGGACACGGCTGCCGCATTTGTGGGGGACACGGCTGCCGCATTTGTGGGGGACACGGCTGCCGCATTTGAGGGGGACATGGCTGCTGCATTTGAGGGGGACATTTAAAAAAAAGTATCAGTATCGGTATCGGCAAGTACATGGAAAAAAAAAGTATCGGTACTTGTACTTGGTCCTAAAAAAGTGGTATCGGGACAACCCTAGTCACAAGTTCTCTGTAAATCCCAGCCACAGGAATCGGTAGATTCTCACCGCTCTCTATACTCATACCTGGCCAGCTACTCAGAACATCCAAAGCATGGCAGCCAGAAAACTGGCATCTTCACAAGCAAGCATGGTGAGCAATGTCTATAAGAAGCCTAAAGATGGTAGACATGTGAAGTACAGAGGAAGAGCCGACTAGTAAGCTAAGAAGCCGTGCGCTAGTAACTGCCCACCTTATAGACTTTATGATGCAGGCCTTACAGAAGCGGTGCCCGCAGGGGGTCTGCAGCGGCTCCCGCAGTGCCATGAGGCAGATGGGACACTCGTATTTGCTCTCCAGTGGGGGGTCGAAGTCCACGTCGTAGCCTTGAGTCTCCTCCATGACCAGGCTGGAAGAGTTTGCGCCGGGCGTTTCCACGGAGGGGCTGGTGATGTCATCCTTGGTGTTCATGCCGCAAGCCGCCATAGCTCCGCAGCAGGCGTCGTCCGAGTCGGCCGACTCGAAGCTGGTCCTGGAGTTCATTAGACTCATAGTAGTGGGGCAGCTGGGAGCCCCGCCACCATCTAAGAGAAGAGAGACAGAAAATGAATGAACAATCCGTATCCTGAAAGCCATTTATTGCTGGAATCTAAACAGAACTGCATTTGCTTTGCACATCATTATGACAGCAGCCCACCCTTGAGCCTTATATAATCTCTTAAAGTGGATGTAAACCCCATTTTTTTTCTTTTGATGTCACAATGTAAAGTATAAGATTTCCTATCATCTGTGCCCAGTCTTGCCACACAGAGTTAATCCAGCTCTGAGCAATCCTCTTTATTGTTCAGTGAAATAAAACAGACTTCCAGATAAAGACCAAAGTCCTTGCTTGAGTGACAGGTTATTTACATATCTCGTGCACTGCTTGCAGACATTCACAGCTTCTGTAAAGTGCACAATTCCTCTCCTCTCCTCTCCTCTCCTCTCCTCTCCCCTCCAGCTCTCCCAGGATTGGTTGTCTTTCCTGTGTTTTGATTAAATGTTTTCAAAATATGGGGCGATCCACAGTTCAGTGTAAACAGCCATCAGAATATACATAGACAAGAAGCTGTGCATGTCTGCAAGCTAGTGCACGAGATATGCAAATAACCTGTCACTCAAGCAAGGACTTTAATCACAGTTTACGATATTTCAGTTATGTGAATGGTCCGAGTCAGTAATCACTGACTCTGTCCATTCGGAGCAGTAAGGAGCTGGATTTACCGGCTCCTACCCCGCTCTCCATCGTGACAGTTCCAGGGGGTGGAGGAGGAGCACGGAAGGGGAGAGAAACACGGCGGGAATACACGGCGGGATTACATGGCGGGATTACACGGCGGGAATACACTATATAGCGGTGATTGGTGCCTGTAACTTCCCCATGCACTGATCACCCCTGACAGTACAAGTATCGGGTGAAGCATCGAGAGCATCTGCCCGAGTACAAGTACTCGGGCAAATGCTTGGCATCGGTCCCGATACCGATACTAGTATCGGTATCAGGACAACCCTAGTCTAAATAAAAGTCATGTGTATTCCTCCATGAATCACGGTGTGTTTTGTGTATTTCTTCCAGATCTGTGCAGTAATCCAGTGCGACACTTCCTGTAATAAAGACCGCTCACTGCTGCTCTCTCCCTTGTGCAGGATGACTGGTCTTGTCTCCGCCCCCCTCCTGTCACTTTCTGCAGGCAGTCTGTATGGGTGGAGCCTGCTGGGTCCCTCCCACAGCTCTGATCCCTGAGCAGGCTATGTACAGCAGAGTGGTGATGTCACTGTTACCTTTACAACGTCATATCTGGGTTTGTAAACACATTTAGTGCTCACAAAGTGATCTTATATCCCTTTGTGGCTATAGATTCTGAATATATGTAAATGAAAAGGTTTGCACAGGGAGTTCAGCATTGAGGAAGACCTGTAGCATATATTGTAAAGGTTTACAGACATTCCAGGAGGATGATAAAGCATTACTGCTGCTCGTTTAAACCACCTCTGCCAGCTAAAATGCATTAAAAAATGTGTCATATAAAAAGGGATTGTAAAAGGTGTTGAATGATTTTATTAGATACAAGTGCAGAAGATCAGCCTGAGCTAAAGAATGTTACCAAGGCAAAAAAGTACAGCACCTTGTTACTGTGCATGGCTTATCTATTCCAGCATCTTGCTATTCTGAAGAAAGACGATTATTTCTCTGTATCCCAGTGCAAAGGTGAATGGAAGTCATTTTATAATTCGCAATCAGCTGCTGGACTTGCAGGGTTCTAATGAAGCAAGGGGCAGGGTGTGCCTCACTTTAGATGCGATTTCCCTTTAGCAATATCTCATCCCATTGCAGAGGATGCCCAAAATCTGATTTATATCTTTAGTGCAGACTTCTGGGAAAATCAGTGAGCCAATCACACAAGCTGGAAATGTTTCTGGGGGGAGTTCTGGGCTGCATGTGGTGTGAACTGACCCCCGAAACTGACCATGCTGGTGTGAACTATGCCATTGATAACCATATGACTTACTATCCATGCATTTTTGATGCAGACAAAAAAAAAAAAGAAAAAACGCACTGGACTGCATATGGTGTGAACTGGCTCTGAATGAACACCAAGGGCCAGTTCACACCATATGCAGTCTGGTGGATTTTTTTTTCTGCATCAAAAAATGCATGGAAAGTAGGTTATATCGTTTTCAATAGTATAGTTCACACCAGGGTTTGACAAATTTGCTTGGAATCTAGGAGCCAGCTAAAAAAGTTAGGAGCCAGAAAACGCGCCCCGTCCCGATGAGCTTGCGCGCAGAAGCGAACACATACGTGAGCAGCGCCCGCATATGTAAACGGTGTTCAAACCACACATGTGAGGTATCACTGCGATTGGTAGAGCGAGAGCAATAATTCTAGCCCTAGACCTCCTCTGTAACTCAAAACATGCAACCTGTAGATTTTTTTTAAACGTCGCCTATAAAGATTTTAAAGGGTAAAAGTTTGTCGGCATTCCACGAGCGGACGCAATTTTGAAGCGTGACATGTTGGGTATGAATTTACTCGGCGTAACATTATCTTTCATAATATTAAAAAAAATGGGGATAACTTTACTGTTGTCTTATTTTTTAATTAAAAAAAAAGTGTAATTTTTTCCAAAAAAAGTGCGCTTGTAAGACCGCTGCGCAAATACGGCGTGACAGAAAGTATTGCAACGATCGCCATTTTATTCTCTAGGGTGTTAGGATAAAAAATATATATAATGTTTGGGGGTTCTAATTCGAGGGAAGAAGATGGCAGTGAAAAATAGTGAAAAATGACATTAGAATTGCTGTTTAACTTGTAATGCTTAACTTGTAATACCAACAGCCACCACCAGATGGCGCCAGCTCACACATCTGGTAGTAATAACTTGTGATGCCAACGGCTCACCACCAGATGGCGCCAGCTCAACAAAAAAAACTGGCGCCCGGGATTTGTCGAGCCCTGCACTGGAACACACGAAAGACACACTGGAACACACCAAAGACACA